>NC_052533.1:132871156-133111156 GCF_016699485.2 Gallus gallus
GAGTAGATAATCCCAGGTGGTCCCTTCCAACATCAGCCATCTGCAATTCTGTGGTAATTATATCTAAATGTCACTTAAGTTTAGTTTTGGGTTCCAAACTTTCCTATCTAGAAGTGCCCAGTAAATCTACTAGATTAAAGACTTTGCTAAGTTTCTTATTTAATTTTGATAAATTGGAAGATAGAAGTTTTCTCATCATTTACATGTAAAGCATATATATTCAAACCATTGTTCTTGAGTCTTGCTGGAGGAAAGATAATTGTTTTTAAATTTATATTCTAAAACCAAAACCCACAATAGCTGATTTATTTACTGTGCACTGTATCTCAGACAAAGTCTGAATGGCTCAGGACAGATAAGTTTTCTTTTTGTATAAGTAGTAATTTATGTTCCATTATGCACATAATTTTTAAAAATATTTTTATCCTAAAAACCTCAACACTGATACTGCTAATCAAAGAATAATCAGTGATCATTCCACTGGTAAAAGTATATGTTTCCTGATTATACAATGCTATTTAATGTTATTTTTAAAATATATCAAACTGGAGGATATTTTTCCTACTCCAGGATTCTTAAATTATTTCCCTAGAAAATTACAAAACATTATCTCAGAGTTATCAAGTGTTAACATGTAAGTAACTATTTAATAAAATAAAATTATTCACAATTTCATTATTGTGAATTGGTAATGGTAATTTTAATGGTAATTTTAATCCTATAATTTATCCCCAAAATGTGTCTCATCATCAGAAGTACATTTATAAAATAGTAGAACTTATAATGAATTTAAGTTGGACAAACTGTTCTACTACATTTGTCAAAATTTTAGAAGTCTTTGTCCTGTGCCTCAGTATATTCCTATAATCCGAGTGCCAATGCTTTAGTTGAACGTTAATAGGGTCTAGTGAACTGGTGCTTAATAAAAATTCTTTCCACATGACAGGAAACTCAATGTAATTTAGAAATCCAAGAACACAGATCTTAGAATATCTTGGAATGAATTCTGACACTTTGAGTAATATATTTTGAGGGCTTGGTACTGTTACTTTTTCTCTGGCTATAGAATAGAAATTACAGTTCTTCCCCACTTTTCAAGATTATCAATTAGCACACCGACAGTCCAATGTAGAAACTTTGCGCTGCTCTAAAAAAAATTAGTCCTGAAACACCTGGCAAAATTGTTGTATCCTCTTAAATTTAAAGGGATAGAAACAGTACAGAAATAGTTAAGAAATGGAAGGTCAGATGGTTTATCTTCTGAAGGATTAAAAAAAAAATTATGGTGAATATCTACAAATCCTGAAACAAATGTATTTTCTGCTCAAAGTTTTGCAATTAATAATATTAATTAGATGAAATAAAGAAAGGAAAAGAAATGAAGGTAAACATTGGCTTCTGAGAAGTTAAAGAAAATTATTTCTGGATACAATTCTCACAGTAAATAATGAAAAACCACAATATATAATACGAGTATGAATAAACTTCCATTAAATACACTGCCAGGATCATCACTCTAAGGAATCTTAATTTTGGTACTTTTTTTTTTAATTATTAAATACATTTTGTAGAAAACACTTATCATATTTGCTTCTGTTGTATGATCTACGGTTTCAGTTTTTAACTTGTTGGAATATTATCTACAGAACAGATGATAAACTAAAGCACTTACTGAAATGACAGTTTACTGAAAAGTGAGAAGCATTATTTGGCCTTTCCCAAAGACCTTTCCTAAATAGCAGAATATCCTTTATGAGTAAATATGGTTTAGGATTATCACCTTTTTTTTTTTCTTTTTTTTTCCTTTTTTTTTTTTTTCCCTAAAATTAACTTCCGTTTTTAAAGGTAAATTTTAAGAGGTATGCATTTCCTTAAAAAATCACACTGAAAAACCACACAATGTTCTACGTATTTTACACATGAAGGGGGATTAAATGGATTCACTAGATTACACCACTATCTTCACAACTGTATGTAATAAGAGTGTGATTTTTTTTCTGCATTATATTATTATACAAACAATTATCATCAGAAGTTAAAAATTTGACCAGTATGGATTCAAAAGTAAGACAATGGTTGTTAAAACTAAATATCTTCACATTCTTGAAGAATGTTATAGGATGGTTAAAAATATATATGTGAAACTCAGTGCTATCTGACTTATAAGTAGTTTAGGTAATATATTTTTATAATTTTCTTCACCACCCTAACTCAATTTGAGCTTATTAAAACAGTCAACAAGCCCTCATCAACATCCAATGCTACTTCTTTTTTTGTCATACAAAGCTTATTAGGTGATTCAAAAAGTTGCCCCTTTACCTTTCTGCATGTTGCCTATGTATTATTTTCAATTACTGTCATTATTACAAATTTTTAATGTGAGAACTGACCTATACAAAGAAAATGCAATAGCAGTTAAAAGTTTATACATATATAGAGAAATGTAAATACTAGCACAAATGTACACTGTATGTCTTTTAAGAATTCTGATGTTAGTTCACCTTTTCCTTTTCTGCTGACTTATCTCTTTCTAACTTTAGAGCAGTAAACATGTAACAATGTACTTAAACTGTCATATTCAGTGACATTTCAGAAGTTTGGTAAAATTAACTTTTGTTCAGATTCACCTGTTATGACTATTTACTTTCATTAAAAATTACATTATTTATATTCTGTAAAGCATATAAACTTTAAATGCAAAAGACTTACACTTGAAGCACGGTTTTAGGATCACCCACTTCTCCTCCATCACCAATTGTCAATGTGTCATAGCCAATCTCCAGATCAAATTCTTCAAAATTTATCTGAATGACCTGGGAAATAAAATAATATGTCTGACAGATGTGTCTCTAAATAAACTTTTCAGGAGCATAAATAAAAGAGAATTTCCAATTAAAAATTACATGTACATTCAGAATATCTTACAGTACAGTAATGTAATTAAAAGGCTTGTTTATTGAACTAAAAAATTGTAATAATTTTAAGATATCACCTCTGGTATTACCCTGCTGACCTCCTCAAAGTATTGTCATCTCACTTATTTATGTAGTTGTCATATTTTTAATACAGTACCAAATAATTGCATTACATTTCAATTAAGATATACATAAAGGCCAACATAATTGGTTATAATTTCTGCAGTACAGTTGTCTTCAAATAACAACTGAATAATTGCACTTGGAAGAGTAAATGTAGTGAAAGTGAGGAACATAATTCATTCCTAACATCTGCAGTCTGGATAAAGCAGCATAATGTTGGATCAAAGGTAAAAACCGTTTTCTTATAGGAAAGAAATGCTACTATCAAGAACACAATAATTTTTATATCATTTAATCTAAACTGCAGTGTGCATGTTTAATACCTAAAGCATAAAAATTTAATCTCTATTTAAAGAATACAATTAATTTTTCTGTTAGAGCAAAGTTCAACCATATTACTGGAAAATAAAGACTGTTATTCCCACTGACGTGTTAGTCACGTGAAATCTTTATGAAAAGATCACAAGATCCTCAAATTTTCATATACACTAAAAAAACAGGATACTTCTGAACAATAATTTGTAACTAATTAATTTGTCGTTTCTATTAAAAATGATCTTGTTGTAAGTAGGAGCTAAGAGTGTTTGTGCTTGGAGCTGTGAGAATTATTTTAATGCACTGACAGCTTGTGTTACTATGCTACCTGCAGTTGTTTGAAATTTGACATATTGTTAATTTTTTGAAAATAAATTTTAATTCACCTTTTTCTTTTCTTGGCCTCAACCTATTACGAGAAATAACAAGTTATTAGCTGTTATAAAGTTTTCTCATTCTTTTGCAATCTCTATTTCTTTTCAGAAATAATGTTTCTATATTTAATTAAAATTGATGTACATGCAAAAATCTTGCATTTCCTGCATTAACCTCTTTCAAAAATGCATTCTTTAATAAAAGACTTCTAACACACACTCTGCAACTCACCTAAATCTATGGTAACAGGAAAAGTATGAATTAGAAAAGCCTGCTGTACAAAACCATACATGCATTTCTGCAGACTCGTCCTATGCTTGATATGCCAAGTACGTAATGTACAATATAAAATGTACTTGAAATTTTTGCTAATGTGCCTGAATGGCAAGAAAATAAGTACTGTGAGTAGAGAGATTTATTTTTAGAGTCCTTGTATTGCAGTGTATGATTTATTTTGATCAGGCTCCAAGAGCGCTGGAGCTGGCACTGTATTGAGTATTCCCTTTTGAATAGCGAAAAGGTGTTTTGATGACATCAGCATATAGAGGTGAAGATGATGGATCCTTTCAAAATAAAAACTGAGATTTAGGTGAGATGACTGAATAACATAAAACTGAGTACTAAACCCATTAAAATTGTGCTTTTATCATCTACTATGTTGTCTTTTTTTTTTTTTTTTCTCCAGAAAAAGTGGCACAGCTGTACGTGGCAGACCAAAGATACGTGATACCCTTGAATCAGTTTTACACGAGACTAAAAGAGGCTCATTCTTGGTATTCATTTGCTATTATTTGTAAGAATAAGTAAAGACTTAAGGCAATACTATGCTGATTGATTACTGCATTCTGTTTCTTTTTAACTAGATCAGCTTTATCAAATTGTGCTGTTGATCCGTGTACTGTAAGCAAAGCAATCGGGCCCGGGACTAATGTTATTTTATGTATAAATTCAAGTAAAGTCTATTTTCCAGTTTTCCTGAAGCATCATTAGAATAAATGAGAAATGTCCTGAAGAAGGCTGCATCCCATAGGGAACCCCTACATCAGAAGACTCAAAGCTAGAGCTGTAGCATGTGGAGAGGAGCCTGCAGTAGAGCAGGAGATCTGGGAACCTGCCACCTGTGCTGGAGCAGTCCGTTCCTGAGAGATGGCCCTGTGGTACAGACCCATGTTGGAGCAGTTCTTGATGAACTGCACTGTGTGGGAAGCCCACGCTGGAGCAGAAGATGATGATGAAGGAATTGCAGAGATGAAATGTTATGCACTGTAACACCCATTCCCTGTTCCCCTGCATGACTCGGGGAGCAGATAGAAGAGGGTGGATGGTGAGGGGAAGTTGTTTATAGTTTTCTTTTTCTTCTGTTCTAGTCTCTTATTAATAAGTGATAAATTCCATTAACACTCCTATGCCAAATCTGTTTTGCCCATGACAGTAATCTCAAAGTGATTACTTTCAATGCATGTGCTTTCTTTTCTGTTTAGGAGGAGGAGGCAGGAAGCAGCATGTATAGAGTAGAGCTAGCCACTGGTGTGGAAGCCCCACGCTATCCTGATACAGACTAATTATATTTTGAATTTTATTTCACATAAGTAATTTATTCCAGAATATTATTAAGTATGTTTCTAGAGACTATTGTCAGGGAAAAGAGGAATTATTTTCTCCTCTATTCCTCCAAATATGTACAAGCAACACATTTATTTAAAATTAACATATGCTGAGCTGTGCACTCATTAGTCACTAAGATGAACAGAAAAGTAGTTAAAAGAAACACAGTATTCCTTGTCCATCATGGACTGCTTTAGCTATTTATAAATCCAAAAACAATAAAAATATATATTATTGTTGAATTAAATTTATGAACCAAGAAGCAAATAACAAAAAAGGTGGTAGTACTGATAATTACTAAGCTAAAAAAATACTATTTGAAATATACTTTCTGAAAATTATGATGGTATTTTTTTTTCTCTAAGAATTTTGCAAGGACTCTTCCAAAGAAGGAGCTGGAGGCAGGGTCAGGGATCTAACTTGTAAAGAATTACAGCAGATCTTTTTTTTTTTTTTTTTTTTTCAATGGAATATGTCATTTGGGACCCACTTCTTGGGCAGAAACTAGTCTGTTACATAGCTGAGAATTAACGTATCAGAAGATTTTATTGAAAAGTTAATGGCTAACTTGAGATCTTCCAATAGTTCTGAAGGAGAATATACTTACATGGTTGTGTTCCAGACAGTAATCTTTCCAGGCACTTGTTTGTTATGACTGTGTGTCTAGTTCTTGATGGAACTAGATCCTCAGAGATTTTTAAAGGAACGTATTACTACAGGTTGAGTAATCAACATTTTTAAATTTCAAAACATACAAAGCAAAGTGCTCTTTAACAGAAGAAAGTGTACGTGCATCAGAACTGCTTCTGAAGGGGAAGTATAAAAATTTAAAGTTGCATGCATTTCCATATGTGCATCTGTTAACCTAGTGCATACAATGCAAATGTATCTCTAAAAATATTTTTGTATGTAGTAATATTTTCACTCCATAAAATCTGCCTGCCATTTTTACCAGTAAAATAACTGTGGAGATAATTCTAAAATTATTATGAATCTCTTCTTCTCAGAAGAGTGCTTAAAAACTAAGCTAGGATGTTGCTTGAATAAGCTGTATCGTAGACAGTATTAACAAGAAATGAATATGAATTAAAACATCCTGAGGAGAATACAATATAATTACACATTATTTTGCTGCACATTGCATATAGTCCAATAATTCAAAGTATCCAAGAGTTTCTAGCAGTTCTGTAGCCTAACAGTAATTTCATTTGCTCTTTCGTAGCTACCTAGTACAAGAACAAAAGAAAACTTGAAACAGTCTAAATATCAGTCCCTTCCATCCTTTTAATTTATTTTAATTTTTCACCAGCAAAGTATTAAAGAGGAGGGGAAAAAAGGACACACAAAACTGTAGGACTCTTCAAGGAGATAAATACTCATTAGCTCATCTGGAAAGTTTCTTCTGTATGGTTGATTCCATATGTTGTTAATAATTCTAATTGAAATTAACTGTGCAGTGCAAATATTGGTATTTGACATAAATTTAAAAGACAAAGAACATTCACCAGATCAATTACAATCTATCAGTACGTATTTCTCTGCCTAGACTTTAAAGTGAGTCTAAGTGTTTTTGTATTGATATCCACATTGTGGACATCTAAAATGAAATTCATATGCATAAACATGTATCAGTAATACCATGTGAGATGCTGAGAAGAAGCAAAAAACAAACAAACAAACAAAAAAAAAAAATCCAAGATACAGGATCTTCAAGAGAATTGTGCACTTTTGGATAGGCTGCTGGAAACCATTTAGTGTTATCCCAAAGTATCATGTATCAGTGGTTGCCAGTAATCTTAGTGTTACAGATAACAGATGAATTCAGCTTGTGGAGTGACAGATCTTACCATTTATTTTGTGAGTTCCATAAAAATGAGTTTTTGTTTTGTTCTAACTCTGTTTAAATGTTAAATATCATTTAATTTTTCATTGAGGCTAATCCTGTAATCAGTTATTTATATAAACCCTTTAGAAATATCTGTTTTGGAACCACCATATTTGGAAAAAAAATGCATAGCCCTCTACTATGCTGAGTCCAAATAATTTTAGAAAGTCTTACAATGGGAGGATGGCACATTAAAGTCACAGCTTGAAAAGTTTATACTTTCACTTTTCATTTTATAGGTTTTTTTTTTTGTTTGCATGAAGGTGTAACCTGTGTTATGTCTGTGCACATTCACAACAGAGTTTCTGAGATTGATTAGCCAGCAGCCTCAACATTTAATGTAGTCCCAATATAAAGGACTCAGAAATATTCTGTAAATAAGGTGTTCTACAAATAAAATAGTGATAATGCTTAAGGATAACACAATTCAACTATCAATATAGCACCCACGAGGGAAATAAAGGAGTGCAAATAAATCATTAAGTAAACATATTGGCTTAAACTTCAGCCAGTGTGTTTATCATGTTATTCTCTAGAGTTCATATTATTGCATAATTTCTATATCTTGAAAGAGAATATTGTATTCTTTTCTTGAAACAAGTGTTTCTATTAGATATCACCATATTTTCTCCCAACAAATATCTTAGTCTTTGCAAAAACTATTCTGATATGTCTCTGAAAAATTACTAGTACTTTCAAGTAAGTTATTCTCATTTGCTTTTATTGAGCCACTAGAAAATCAGAAACTTTTTGACGAAGTGACTAATTACTATCTAACATTAGGCTGTAGACAAGAAGAGAAAGAAAGGTTAGGCTTGGAAATTCCAGCTGTCTTTCTGGTGCCAAAACATCTAACTTTGATCAATAATGAAATCTATTTCTGCAAACATTATCTTATAAAAAAAAAAAAAATACCATCCTGCAGCATGGTCAAAATATACTAGCAAGAACAAGAACTTCTCCTCAGTGCAGTGTATGTGCAAGACATCTACTTCCATCAGTTTTCAGTTATTCTAGAAACAACAACCAACAAACCAACCAACCAAAGAAACTGTAGACTGCTGATGATATCATGTCCATCAAAATTGATCAAAATGAACTCTCATTACCGTCTCCATTGGTAGAAGTGAAATCAGGTAAGGAGAAAAAAATGCATGCAGTATATGTTTCTATGTCCTTATATTGCCTCAGGATGGGTAAATGCTTTAGTGCTGAGGTTGTCTGACTACTTTCCATGTAGTAAATGATGTATTCTTATATCAGGCAGTATGAGATAATGAAAGGATGCCATCTGATTGATAGCTTTACCTCCATAATTTTCCTCAGAACCATAAATCCCCCCCATCAAATTAATTGCGTTATACATTTGATTATGAAATAATAGTTCCTTTAGGAAAATATATTGAATCTATCATTCATTATAAAACTGAGGTTTAATTTTAAATAAAATTAATAATACCAAATTGTAATAATCTAAAAAATAAAGAATCTGGTCACAAAATGATCACTTTCACTACCTTCACAGATAGTGCTTTTCCATGGGTAAGCTATTTGGAGAGGAATTCATCTTGCCTACTTTGGACATTTCTCTTAAGATACATAACTAATTAGTATACTACTATTCATTTCTCTAGTGAAACTAAAGTCTCTTCACATTAACTGTGGAGATGGTATAAAATAAAGGGTTTACCAACTATGACACTTAACCTTTTGTTGACTTAAGTTAGTTGACTTTGATATTCACAGAATCTCTCCCTCCCGTAAAAGTGTTCCTCTATGTCTTCTTTACTACAGCTGTGAAAAAATGAGGGTGATTGAAGTCAGAATAATGTGTTGGTTCCTGCAACACTAGTTGAGCAGGACTCACTGTTTGGGTAGTATTTGATCTGTGGCATAAGAAATAAATGAGTGGAACTGTAGATTTTAGATAAAGATAAGATAAAATTGTTTTTTACTTATGGGGTACAGAAAAACATGCTTATATTCTTAAAAAGAAATGTATGTCCCAAGTTGCATGTTGCTGACCTAGGACAGAATAACAATAATTTTCGTAAGAGGTCAAGATTCAGAGCAGTAACCAGGACAGACGTAAACAGGGAGTAGAAAACAGTTTTGAAATATCTCTGAACATTAAGGTATGACAAAAAAAATTTGTATTCCAGAGATCAAAAGGCTAATAATTTAAAGCTAAAAAAGTCAAAAAAGCAGATTTTTTTTAAGACATGTATAAATGCTGAATTAGGCATACAACCTTTACATTATTCATACATATATATATATATATATGTAAATACTATGTAAATAAAAGAACTCACATTTCACATTGACATTTTGTGGGCTTCTTCACAAAAGCATTTAAATGACAAGGTTTAACACCAGTTTCCAAACATGATCTACATGGATTTCCCAGCCTTGAAGCTGTGATCCATGAACTCATAGGCAGACAACACTTGGCCCCTAAGGCACTTAAACTTACAGCACTGGTCTAGTTTTGATGTATATATTCACCAGATACATGAAAGCTATGAGGCAGTATATGAGAATGTTTGAATATATAAATATATATATTTCAGTAATATCATTGTTTGCAGTTGCAATGCAGAGTACCTGTCCATTTAGCTTTTCAAAGAACTGTTAATATTCCAAACTCCCAACTTTGGTTCCTCCTCTCTAATCTAGCATATTTGAATACACTTCCTATTTCTTATAAAAAAAATCTCTCCAGTATTATTTTGCATGAATGCCACTCTCACATGAGTATAAATTTAACATGTACAATCACGCTGACCTTCTTGAGAGAGGGACTGCTTCTCTTAATAAGATTTTTGTTTTCAGTAAGACTTGTTATATTGTGCATTCATTTACTCATTTTTAGAGTTACCTGAACACTTCATGCTATGTCACTCATAACACTAGTCATTTCCATATTCATAACACTCATATTCATCCCTTACTTATTTGTGTCCATGGCCCATGCTTAAACTTACAATATGGTAATTGCCTTACTTTAACTTTTGGATTGCCTTACTTTAACTATTTTGGATTAAATTTATACTATGAGCTAATTTAAATAATTATTTTGATTAGAATAATAAAACAACATCCTTTTTTTAGCATACAGTTCTATTTTCTTAGTTATGGAATGATCACACAGACAGAAGAAACTATTTAAGGATGGAAGGATTGTTTCAGAAAAATCAAAATTTCCCTATTAAAATATTATCTCTTGTGTTACAACAGGACAGACTTATTTGTATCTGATTATCTGATTTTCTTGTCTTTGTGGGTTTTTTGTTTGTTTGTTTGTTTATTTTTTTGCATCACAGTCTTGAAAGGTATTTTTAAATCTCAAAGATCTCAGTCATTTAACCTCATAACATAAAGAAAATATAATTAAATGTAAGTCATAAATGTTGGTGCAAAGAATCATAAACCTTTACAGGAATCCCTTCACAGAAAACAGGCCTAACAAAATAGTGGTAGTTCCATTTCCCCATGGGATAGCAGAAAAAGGTATGTATGGAGCTGAACATTTCTGTAAGTATCACTCACAAGAGCAACCAAGTGAAGTCAAGTGTGGAGGAAAGTGATATGTTTCTGTGCCAAAAATTCTACCTAAAGATTTAATCAAAGATGGAATTGATGCTTGAAATTCACGTTATGGATAGAATCTAAAATTGCTGATGACTGAAACAAAAACACTTATTCCTGTTTGAGTTGTTGAAGTAGGTTCAATTTCTCATTTATTACATATGGGTAGATAATATTTTCACAGTGTAAAATAAGTGTTGTGGTTTAAGCACACTGAGTTTCCCTCATTCCTCCCCAGTGGGATGGGGAAAGGAACTGGAAAAGAGATAAAACTCAAAAACTGAAATCAAGACAGTTTAATAGGGCAGAATAAGGAAAGTAATAATAATGATGAAAGAATACATAAAACAAGTGATGCACAGTGTAATTGCTCACCACCCACTGACCAATGCCTAGACAGTCTCCAACAGCTGGGAGATCCCCCGCCCCATATGGTACAGAATCTCCATTTCACCAGCTTGGATCAGCTGTGCTAGCTCTGTCCCCTCCCAGCTTTTTGTGCACCCCAAGCCTCCTTGCTAGCATGGAAGCATGAGAAGCTCAGAAGTCCTTAACTCTATTTAAACACTTAGCAATAAAGAAAACATCCATGCATTATCAACATTATTCTCATCCTAAATCCATAACACTATAACAGCTACTAGGGAGAAAATATCCCAGCTGAAATTAGGAAAGCATGGTTCATACAGTCATGGAAACACTGAAAAATATTTAGTGAGGTAACATCTACAATAATTAATAAAATGGATCTGTCCTCCTTTTATAATAAAAAATGGAAATATAGTAAAATTGCAGGATGGAAATACAAGTCAGCCCATTTATAACTGCATTGTTTCTTTTTCCCCTCCCCATTTTACTGTTTCACTCCAACGCTAAAACCACAGCACATGCACATACCTTCTGACTCCAACTGCTCTTATTCATCAATTGATTATATTCCCTCACTGCCAAATCTATAATCTCCTGTTTTAGAAATATCTGGATTCTCTTCTATGCTCTCATTCCATTGAGACAATCTCCCTTTTCTCCAAATGCATTTCTAACATTTTTTAAAAAAAAAACTATGTACATCACTAATTTTTTCTATCCGATCAAAATGCTGTTGAACAGTTTAAAACAATAGCAGCACTAACACTAAAAAGAAATTGAATATCTTCTGAACAGATCAAACATAGTTCACGCTTTCTAGTTTCATACATAATAAACTACCTCTTACTGATAAATGGAGCACCAGATTTTTTTTTTTTTAATCAAGTAAAGTGAAAGAAAAACTGCATTATGGTTAAAATACATAGTTGAGTGTGAGCTTAAGTATTCTCTTATTTTCTGATCATTTCATTGACTGTAACACTTGCATTACATCTTAACACTAGGCTTAGGAAAAGCCAAATTCGAGATATTTGATTGCAAGAAGATCTGTAGTATGGTTTACTCCAATAAGCCTAATTAAAACAGACTTCATAAAATGAATGCTTGGTTTCATGGCGAAGTACTCAGCCTGCCTGAGATTTATGCTGTCAGCTTAAATAAATACGGATGACAACTGAGTTTATGCTTGAGAACAAGCTTAGGAAATGTTCCACTGACAATAGTTAATAACACAGCTGTAGTAAGTGTAAACATTAAGATTTTTGCTGAACTTGTTTAACTTATTTTGTCTTTGCATAATAATGCAAAAAAAAAAAAAATCAGAAACATGAAGATGAAACTTTTAGAGGATGTAAAAAACATTATGACACAAGGAAGGAGAAGAGGCCTTTGTAAGGCCTTTATAAGGCCTTTAGCATGGTACTCCACAACATCCTTCTCCCCAAACTGTAAAGATGTGGATTTGATGTGTGGACTGTTTGATGGAAGAAGAACTGGTTGCAGCACTGAATTCGGAAAGTAGAGGTTAATGGTCAGTATCTGGATGGAGATCTGTGACAAGTGGTGTCCTCCAGGGGTCAGTGCTGGTACCAATTAATATCGTCATCAGTTACATTGACATTGGGGTTGAGTACACCCTCAGCAAGTTTGCTGATGACAGATACAGACCTTTTGGAGTGCATCCAGAGGAGGATGACAAAAATGATCCAAAGGATGGAAGACCTCTTCTACAAGGACAGGCTGAGAGAGCTGGGGCTTTTCAGCCTGGAGAAGAGAAAGCTCTGAGGTGACCTGATAGCAGCCTTTCAATATCTAAAAGGGAGCTACAGGAAAGAAGGGGACAGACTCTTTAGTAGATTCTCTTGTGATAAAACAAGGGGAAATGGTTTCAAGCTTAAAGAAAGTAGATTTACAATGAAAAAGTTTTTTACAGTGAGAGTGGTGAGGCATTCAAACAGGTTGCCCAGAGATGTGGTGGATGTACCATCCCTGCAGACTTTCAAGGTGAGGCTGGATCAGACCCTGGGCAACCTGATCTCCCTGTTTATTGATGGGGAGATGGATGAGATGACCTTTAAATGTCCCTTCCATCTCAAAGGACTCTATGATTCTAAGAGAAAGAATTGAATATAAAATATTTGACAGGGACAGAAAGACAAAGCATATATATATATATTTATATGTATGCATAAACAAACAAAAAATGAATAACCCTCAATTCGCAGGAACAAGTAGTAATTGATTTCAAAATTATTTCAACATGCAACAGATAAAAGGAATGTGAACATGGGCAAACTTTTGGAACATATTTTACAGAATACATTTAACTAATTAGGAAGATAGTAAGAATATTTTCATGTATTAAATACACTGAATGTAAAGTTTAAAATATGTTGGTGAGAAATGGACAATATCATAGAGTATGATCATTAACAATTTCTTCCTGAAAAGTTCCTGCCATGTAAAATGAGCAGAACAAGGACTTGGTTTTCTAATACATCTGAATCTAACAGTGATTTTAGATATTTAATTTCTCCTTACAATTTTGGAAGACAACTTGGTCTTTTTTTAAAGAATCTCTTTAACTTATTTTTCTCCCTAACACATTGCAGTGAAAGATATTTTGCGTGAATGTCTGAAATCTGTCAGAAAGGCTGTCATTCTAGCACTTTCATTTTCTGCAGTAGTTCTGTCGCTGTGGATTAGAAAAAAATTAACAAGTATAATGTGTAAGATTTGAAGCCTGCTTAACTTTAGCCCTAATTATGATTTTACTGAAGTTTTAGCCTGTTATTAAATCTAGTCTGAGAATTTTAAGTCCCCTCCTTTTGAAGAAAAAATCAAGAATCTAAATTGACACTTTCTTACTCCGCATTATGTAAGCTAAGCAAACAACTTGAACAAGGTTTAACCAAAGTCCAGAAAATAGAATTTTTACTATCAATAGAAAAAACCTCTGGATTTATACTGTGCTAACAATGAGCATCTTAGCATTATTTTGCTTCTCTGGCTCTGCTTGAGTTACTTAGTCTTTCATCTATCGCTTTCTCCCTCAGAATAATCACATATTTAATATACTTTTATAGACTCATAGAATTATAGAATCAAAGAATCATTAAGGTTGGAAAAGACTGCTAAGATCATCTAGTCCAACCATCCACCTGCCATCAATCTTGCTCGCTAAACCATGTCCATAAGTAATGCATCTACCCTTTCTTTAAATACCACAAAGTATGGTGACTCTACCACTTCCCTGGCCACCTTGTTCCGGCACCTGATCACTTGTTCTAAGAAGAAATTCTTCCCAATATCCAGTCTGAACATCCCCTGATGCAACTTGTCCTATTGCTTTTACATGGGAGAAAAGGCTGACCCCAACCTCCCTACAACCTCCTTTCAGAGAGTTATAGAGAACTATGAAGTCTCATCTGAGCCTCCTCTTCTTCGCATTAAACAATCTTAATTCCCTCGGCCACTTCTCTTAAGTCTCATGTTCTAGACCCTCCACCAGGTTTGTTGCCCTTTTCTGGACAGACTCCAGGGCCTCAGTGTCTTTTTTGTAGTGAGGGGCACAGAACTGAACACAGTACTCATGGTGCAGCCTTGTCAGTGCTGAGTACAGGGGGATGATCACTTCCCCAGCCCTACAGGATACTCTATTTCTGATGCAAGACAGGATGTTGCTAGCTTCTTGGCCACTTGGGCACACTACTGGCTCATGTTCAGCCAAGTGCTGACCAACACTCTGAGATCCTTTTCCTCCATGCAGCTTTCCAGCCACTCTGCCCCCAAGCCTGTAGCATTGCATGGGGCTATGTTGACCAAAGTGCAGGACTTAGCAGTTGGGCTTGTTGAACTTCATCCCATTGGCCTCAGTCCATTGATTCAGGCTGTCCGGGTCCCTCTGAAAGGTCCTCCTACTCTCAGTAACATAAACACTTCCTTCCAACTTGATGTCATCTGCAAACTTACTGAGTGTATGCTCAAATTCTTTTATCCAAATCATCAGTAAAGATATTTACTTTACTTTTTGTAAAGAAATGTATAGAATATAGCATATAATAAATATCATTATTTACATTGAACACCGTGTCATTACTTGCTGTAGTCATTATAAATAACTTCTAATTGGTAATTTACCTTCATTCATTGTTGTTCAAAAACATCGGCGACATTTTTTACCTCAGGGAAACATCAAAAATTTATGCTTTTTAAGAGTAATACAAGACAAACACTGTTACGTTCAGGACATTCAGGTAATGTTAGCCTGACTCAAAACTGAAAACTCTTAACTGGTGATTATGTATGTAAAAGCTATGTATTTGTTGATTACTCAATGTATGCTGAGAAGAATTTTATGTAACTTGTAAAGCAATCCCGTTTTAAGAAGTTTATGTTCCTTTAATCAGCGTTATCCACCTTTTTCTATTTATACCCAAAATTATAAACATATCTGAATGTTGTTTCAGATAACATTTAAATCTTTTATGTATCCATTATTTCAGAAACTCTCTAATTATCTTTAAGTCTGAGTTTCATTGCAGTATCAGAGATAATTATGTCTAACCAAAAGCATGCAAAGAACATTTTTTTCTGGGTAGTGCTGGAACTTATCTTTAATAAACAGTATCTTATCTTTAATAAACTCCTGGCACTGTACTTGGCCCATGGCGAGTTTTAGACTTCTCAGAGTTTATTGATTTCAGCATTACACCAGTGCAGTGTAGGAACTATTTCCAACATTCATGTTTTGAAATAAATACAGTGTTATTACTGATACCTTGATTAATCTAGAATTTCTTTACATTGTCTTTTCTGGTATAATAAGTCTGTTGCATCATCCATCAAGAGGTATTCTTGCTTATGTCTATACTTAGTCTGTAGTTTAAAACAAGTGAGCTGTTCTTTACTATAGTTTTCA
The DNA here is from genome assembly GCF_016699485.2 of Gallus gallus. Lineage (NCBI taxonomy): Eukaryota > Metazoa > Chordata > Aves > Galliformes > Phasianidae > Gallus > Gallus gallus. The sequence continues at coordinate 132,887,256 of NC_052533.1, forward strand.
CTCATGTACTATATCTTTAATATTATACATCACTTATATGCATAAGGAGAAAGTTAAATATATATGCATTAATTAAATAAAAACAAATCATTCATGCACTGAGATATTTTACTGGACCAGCATGGATCTACTGAGAACTTTAAAACTGAGTTTGTACTTAGGCATCTTTATCAGTCACAGCCTGGAACAGTTGTGCTCTCATGCTGTGCTAATACACCATGTAATTGTATTTACAGTTTCAGAAAATTTTCTGATGTTAACACTTTTAAAATTTTTAAAAAAATCTTTTATTTCAACTATTCCAGGTGTAAGCTCTGACTAAAGAGGGGACTTATTTTGCTTTTATTAGAACTGGAATTTATACACATAAAATAACTCAGACTCTTAAGTGTTCTGAGAGAAAGACAAGCAAGCCTAAAACGAACACTTCCATAGATAGGAGCTACTGTAGAGAGTCCTACAAAAGAAACACTAAGAGGATTAAGGGACTGGAACACATCGGGAACGGCTAATAGAGCTGGGGCTGCTTAGCCTGAAGAAGGGTCAGTGAGGTTTTAAAAATCAGAAGGAAGGGTCTAACGAAAATGGAGCCAGGCTCATTCAGTTCACTGTTCAGTGACAGGACAAGAAGTAATGACACAAACTGAAACAAACACCGGAAGTCCTGTCTAAACAGAAGAAAACATTTTTTCACTGTGAACATGATTGAGTATTGGAACAGGTCACCTAAAGAGGCTGTGGAGTTTTGCTTCTCAGAGATATTCAAAGATAACAATTTTCTTGTTATACAATGCTGAGATCTTTCATCAAATGTCAGTTACTATCATCAATTGCATTGTCTTCTATTAAATTTTTAAGTCCCTCTTCTTTGCCAGTAATCACTAGGCTGCTACAGGGACACACACATGTATGTTGGTTGAAATATTATTGTCAGTCACCACTGCATCTTACTTGCTAAGTTGCACAAGCACAAGTAGCATGTAATACACTCAGGTTTCTACTCAGCTGAGTTTCTGTGGCAGATGCAAGAGGCAGAATGGTTGGGAGAAAAAAAGTAGTATTAAGACACAAACTTGTCTGTCTAAGATTTTAATTTTTAAATATCTTCAAGTCATTAATATCTTAGCCCTGGAGCCACCTGACATTTGCCATATAGTACATATCAGCTTGTGAGTTTAAAATTCTGCTTCTACCATTGGAAGAACATATAAATGTTCAATGTATTACCTTTGAACTATGAAAAATTTTCAGAAGCTCTGAGCACAATATCACCTGAGGGGCAAAGCATCACTGCTCTCTGCATCATCTTTTAAGACATCCTGACACATTTTAATGATCTATGCAGGCTGTTCCAAAAGTAATATCTCTTCTTTTTATATTTTGATCCATGATGTCAGAGGTGGATGTTGGTTGTATGGTAGTAGAGATTGAACTTTACCACTAATATTCCAGTACATTTTGTTGCCATTTGCCATGTGACAGACTCTGGCAAAATGGCATCTGACATGGAAACATGTATGAAGGTGAATTCCTCTATTGCACCCAGTGACATAAATCAACACTTCCTGAAAATGTGTAGAGACTAAACAGAGGTGATGGATGGTACATTTCAGCAGTGGTGACAGCTATATGAAAGAAAAGCCATGGTGCAGATTTTTATGAGTGCAGCTTGCAGGCTTTTCTTCATCACTGGAAAAAGTGCATAGTTAATGGTGATAATTATGTTGAAAAATAGTGCTTTGTAGCTGAGAATTTTCTCTATCAAATAGTGTTATTGTGCTTTTTCTATCAGTTGTAATTTCCATGGAAATTAATAAGAGACACTACTTTTTGAGCAACTTACATATTACATAGTCAAATGCTAGTAGAATTCTTTGGATTGGATGGTATATTAAAGGTCACTGATTTCCAACTCCCTTGCCATGGGCAGAGTTGCTACCCACTAAATCAGGCTGCTCAGGTCCCCATCTAACCTGCCCTTGAATAACACTAGTGGTGACGTACATTCAGCTTCTTTGAGTAAACTGTTTCTGTGCCTCATCATCCTCTGAGTAAAGAATTTTTTCCTAACATCTAACCTAAATTTCTCCTCTTTTAGTTTAAAGCCATTATCTCTTGTCCTATCACTACGACTTACACTACCGTGTAAGAAGTCACTCCCCTTACTGTTTGTACACTCCCTTTAAGTACTGGAAGACCACAATGAGGTCTTCCCAGAAAGCCTTCTGTTCTCCAAGCTAAGCGAGCCCAGCTCCCTCAACGTTTTTTCATAGGAGAGGTACTCCAACCCTTTGATCATCTTCACCTCTCCTCTGGACTCGCTCCAACAGCTCAGTGTTCTCTTTCTTGTACTGGGGTTCCCACGGATGCAGTACTCCAGATGGGGCCTTACAAGAGCAAAATAGAGACAATCACCTCCCTGCTGACTACCCCGCTTTTGATACAGTCCTGGATATGATTGGCCTCCAGGGCTGCAAGCACACACTGCCAGCTCACATCCAGTTTTTCATCCATCAGTATCACCAAGTTCTTCTATGCAGAGTTACTGTCAAGCGGTTCTTCTATCAGTCTGTAAACATATCTGACATTGCCCTGATCCAAGTGCAATACCATGTACTAGTCCTTGTTATATCTCATCATGTTCTTGTGAGTCCACTTTTCAAGCCTGTAAAATACTTCTTTTTCCTCTTCATAAGTGGAACACACTGATGACTGAAGACATTGTTCCATACATGATATTGTAAGAGTAGAGAAATCTAACAATATAAACAAATGGCTTCTGAAATGTAATCAAATTTTCACTGAATTCTCTAACCCAGCTGTAGATGGGTAGGCCTTCGCGGTCTCTATTCATGTACTGTGATGTAGATGTCAAAATATGAGAGAAATTAGGAGGCAGAATGTATTCTTATAGCAACAAAAGCAGACATGGAGGGTCTTTTTTAAAACATTGCAGTCATACCACTAATTTATTTTTATTACTTTTAAACAAGTCTATTAGTCTCAAATTAGATGAAGTCATGTGCTAAGAAATAGAATACAGCCATTGCTGCCAGGTGCCTAGATCTTAAAACTAAGGAGAGCAGGTGTTGTAAGTTAGCTTTATTGCTTTACTTTGAATCATCTAGCATTATTAGAGCTCCTTGTGCTTTGATTTAAACTGTATGTATGAAGTGTATGGAATTTCAATACAATGTCTCAGACAGTGAAATAAATTATACATTTTTATAATTCTCCTTCATGAATTGAGTACATTAACTTTAGTGACTTCTCACATAGTCTAAGGCCAAAATCAATGAAAACTGTTACACGCTGTTCAGCTCTACTGACACTAACATAGTATTTGTGGCATCTTAAATTGTTCCATAATATTTGGTAATTGTTTCTTTACATTTACACTTCTTAGAAATGTATGCAATGCACCAAATATTATAACTGGACCGAAGAACTGCGGAAACAAATCATGTTAGTAACAAATGTCATGACCATAGATGTTTTTGTGGTGGATTATTGTTTATTTTTTAAAGCAAAGACAGAGATTAAACTTACCTTATTAGTATTGACAGCTGTGATGACCCACACACACTGAGCATTGCTGTCATACTGGAATGGAAAATTGGGTGATGTGAAAGTACCACCAGGACCCTGAAGATTGGATCCACAAGTTTTAACTGCAAAAAGAAATTTAATCTTTTAATTAACAGTTGAAATGCATGCAGCAATGTAATAAAACAAGCTCTAACTGAATTGAGACAAAAAGGATTAAAATATAATTGAGCACAAATAGAACCTCTCAGTACAAGACAATAGAATGACTCATATTTATTCTAACACAATAAAATACACTTGCTTTTGTGTCCAAGTTTTTCTTTAAAAAAAAAACCAAAAACCTAATATGCTCTTAGAGTGAATAAGATAAATTGTTCTGCCTATTTAAAAAATTGAAAACAAAAAACACATAAATTTGAGTTGTTAAGAAGAATTTAAGAAGCTTATATTGTTACCTTCACTAAGAATTGGTAAGTAGAAAACAAAGATTACTCTCTTATGATTTTGTTTTGTTTTGATTACACATTGGTTTATGAAAATGTCAGCATTTCTCCTGGAAATTTTAAAGAAAATATATCAAAGTCTTATATATATAAACTAAACTAATATATATATATATATATACTCCAATATATAAAAGATAAATAATGCTATCAATTTTTAAAGATTATAAATGACATTTAGTTACAAAGTGAAATCTATGTGTTTCTTTACAGTAGCATATCATAAAAAAGAAATCAAACAAATAAAAAGCAACATCAAAACCAGCCACTGAGACCAAGAGCATTATTCATTTTATGTTGCATCTAACATCACAAAAAACTCAAAGGACAGAAATGGTGTAATTTTTACTACAGAATCATACTGGTTTGTGGTTTTTTCCCCATTAACCACCAGGAATAATTTTGTTCAGAATGAAAGCACACAGCTAACTACTCCCTAGGGGAAAAAAACAAACAAACAAACAAACAAACAAACAAACAAAAAAGAAGACTAACAAAGACACTTAATCTCAGTTTTTGCTCTAGACTTCATTTCTGCTAGTATACAGATATTACACTCCTGCATGTAACATTTGCAGTCATGTGAAAATCTCCTGGTAAAGTTTACCCTGTTTAAAGTATGATCACAGAATTATCATGTGGAATCACAGAATCATAGAATTATTTGAGTTGGAAAGGATCTTTAAGAAAAAATCTAGTTCCAAGTGTGAATTACGTATCTATCATTTTTTTCACCATTCAAATTTGCACACAAACAATACTTAGAACTTAAATAAAAAAAACTCCCTGCATTAACAGGAAAACAATACTGACAATTGATTACTGTGACTTTCTTTCCCTTCATATACTACACAATTTAAAATACCTTGAAGTAGTAGAAAAAATGAAGATTAGTAGAGAAGATTATCCAGTGTGGTCAAGCCCATAGTTTCTTCATTGTTTCAACCCAACTCATACTACATTTACCCTTGAATCATCTAACCTAGAAAAGACCTCTCTGATCATCAAGTTCAACCATCAACCTTTTGCATGGTTGAACTACCACTTCCCTGGGCAGCCCATTCCACTGCTTGATCACACTTTCCATGAAGGAATTCTCCCTAATGTCCAATCCAAACATCCCCTTGGACAAATTGGGAATGTTTCCTCATTTGCTTCCACTCATCACCTGAGAAAAGAGGCAGACACCCTCACCACACCAACCTCCTTTCTAGTGTTAGAGTGTGATAAGTTCTCCCTTCAGCCTCCTTTTCTCCAGACAAAACAACCACAGTCCCTCAGTTGCTCCTCATAACCCCCTTCTTTCCAGAAGCAACAGTATATTCAGAAATAAAAATAAATAAATAAATAATCACAAAATGAAGATATTTGATTTTGTGAAATCTCGTTAAGGAACGACTGGTCAAAAATTAATCTTATTTCACTTGAAAATACAAATACAACTATAAGTAGCTACAAAGATGATGTCATCATTTGCATTTATTTACAACTTAGGAAGGCTTTTGATATCATACAATCATAGAATCCTTAGAGTTAGAAGAAACCTTTAAGAAGTCATTTAATCCATCCCTCTTGCAATGAACAAGGACATCCACAGCTAGATCAAGTTGCTCAGAGCCCCATCCGGCCTGACCTTGAATGTCTCTAGGGATGGAGTATCCACCAAGTCTCTAGGCAACTTGTTCCAGTGCCTCGCTATCCTTACTGTAAAAATGTTTTTCTTATATCCAATCTAAATCTTCTCTCTTTAAGCTTGAAATCATTTCCCCCTCGTCCTATCACAACAGACCCTGCTAAAGAGCCTGTACTTTTCTTATAGCCTCCCTTTAGATACTGAAAGGCTGCTCTCAGGTCTCTCTGGAGCCTTCCCTTCTTCAGGCTCATAAGCCCCAACTCTATCACAGTGTTCAGGGGAGGTGTTCCAACCCTAAGAACTTTTCTATGGCTCACTTCTGCACATACTCTGACAGATCCATCTCTCTCCTCTACTGAAGAATCTATATCTGTACATAGTACTCCAGGTGAGATCTCACAAGTGCAGAGTAGAGGGGCATGATGACCTCCTTAAACCTGATGACCATGCTTCTTTGGATGCAGCCCAGGATACTGTTGTCTTTCCAGGCTGTGAAGGCACGCTGCTGGCTCATGTCCAGCTTACCATCCACCAATACCCATAAGTCCTTTTCAGCAGGCTGTGTTCCATCCTTACATTTCTTAGCTTGCAGATAGAAGGAGTTGCCACAGTCCAAGTGCAAGACCTTGCACTTGGATTTATGGAATCTTGTTAAGTTCACCTGGGACAACTTCTTGAGCCTGTCTAGATTTCTTTGAATGGCATCTCGTCCCTCAGGCATGTTGATTGCATCAGACAGCTTGATGTCTTACATAAGCTTGCTGAACGTGCACTTGATCCCACTGTCGATGTCTTTGATAATAGAGCACGTGATAGAGCACGTGAATAGCAACATAAAATAATTAAATGTTATGAGCTGATACTGAAACTTTTTTCAGTTAAAAGGAGAAAAAGTGCACTTCTAAAATTTTAATGACTATAGGATTATTTGATTGATTTCATTACCTTTTTCAGGTGACTGGGGAACAAATCTAATTGGTGTGTTTTTTGGTGCATATCAGACTACTTTCTGCCCAGTAACAATTGTACTGAAACTAACCTTCTGCTACATTACATATTATAACATGCTTACATTTTATTTCTTTACCCATCAATTTATCTACTTCTAAACATCAATACTGTATTTTCTCATTCAATATTACCATTTTTCTTTTACAACATTATTGGTTGTCTTTATCCCCATAGGTATCACAAGTTTCTTACCTCTGCCTGTGATCATATGAAGACTCTTTCTCAACTACTACAGTCTTTGAATATGTTGTCAAGTATAAGCAGTGTAGTGAGTACTTGCAAAACCAATATGAATTTGTTAGCTTTTAGAGATTATTTGAAATTCTCTTCTAGACATAAGTGGTCTACTTAAACTCTCTGCTTTATATATTGAAATCTGTAACTTCCTATAACTTTTAAGATATTCTTTGTCCATCCTTCTCAGTTCAAGAAGTCGCTCACAAGATAGTGCACCAAACTATGAACTCCTTCTTATGATTCTGTGATGATTCTTACAGAACTGTAAGGAGTAAGGGTAAAGTAGCTGAAAAAATAAACTGTTCACTGAATTTTGGAAGTACTGACTGAGAAGGTTTATGAAGTTCTTCGTATGGGTAAATCTATTTAACATGAGCAAAGCTTACAGAGAAACTGAAAGCTGCAAAATTGTTAACTAAACATAGGCAGGTCTACTAATCATCTGTTAATCAAATAAAAAAAAATATGATGAAAGATTTCAGTTGAATCTAGCTCTATGCTCTGCATTTTCAACTAGGAAAGATGAAAAATGGATTAAGTTTCCAAAAGTTGTCATGTTATTTACTAAAAAAAAAAAAAAAAAAAAAAAAAGTATGTGACTGAAAAAAATGAAGCAAACATGACCTGAGAAATAAATTAACTTACATTTTCTAAGGAAGCTTACAGATTATATGCAATATAACAGCTGAATTATTGTCAGGTTTAATTCCTGGTTTTACTTCACTGTGGCTCATCTAGAATTTGTTTTATTTTTCTTTTGGAACTGATTTAAAAGCATGAATTAGATTATCATTCCTATGTAGATAATGTATGTGTTTGAAGATTAGTTCCGACTGTGCTTCTGAATATTTTATACAGAATTTGGAAATGCATAAGCATAGAGACATGAATGTCTAACATCTTTAAAAACAAACATTATTAAATATATACTAATAGCTTATGGGCATAAATGTCTACTGAAATCATTCCTTTAAATCCAAGAGCAGTTACTTCACTGACTCAGTGACAATAGCAGCAGGTCAGTAAAATACATTTATAAATCACTTCATTTGTTTGAAAAACACAGTTTTCTTACAGTACTACATCTGGATTCAGAAGTATAGTAATCACAGAAAAAATATTTCATTTTACTTGTAAAAGAGAAAAAATTACTCATAGGACCTCACTGTACTCTACGCATGGAGACAGCTCTTGGTGGGAGCTAGAAATATGTGAATTTTTCAATTTCAAAAAGTCAATCTGTTCTTTGGAACTTATTATGAGTGTTATTATCTTTAGAGATGCCATTGAATTTTGTATTTCAGATTAGTAAGGAAAAAGGAAACAACATGGACATTATGGCAATTAATTTAGCTAATTAAATATGATGCATGCAAAGATGCAGTTATAAAACTTGCAAAAGAATGTGTAGGGCATCAGAAAATGAGTATGATCAAAGGTAGGGAATGAGAAATAGTCTTTGTGGAATTAGATTTCTTTGCTGACTTACATAATATGACATTTTGAATAGCTGGAGTTTAATGCATGTCTATTTTTAATTTACTTAAAATAAATAGATAATCATTTTAGTTAATGGGGTTTTATATATCCATAGGAGATAAAATTCTATATAAATTTAAAAACAAGTATCATTTTTTAAATTAAAAAGTCCAGTGTCATAAAAGAGATTTCCTTGCCTCACATTAGTTAAAATGTTTAACTTCTTGTGGTGTCTGTTTATCTGTTTCCCTTGTAATTATTAAAGAATTGAAAGACTGAAACTTATTCTTCCATAGATGTGACAGAGATGTGAAGAACACAGAATTAATGCAAGTCCACATTGAGAAACCATAAATAATAATGATATGTATGTAAGTATATGCATATATACTGGAAATTGTAAAGGAAAATAAAATTCAGGGAAAATAATAAATAATGATTGAATATAAAAATCAGCTTAGAAAATAGTGAAGAAAATATTTACATCTGTGGAGTCCTAAATACTAAACATAGTAAAACTAATATTTAAATAAACAGAGATTGCATCTGTTGTACAAGTTGGTTAGAGAACTCCATTAAAAAAATCTACCATCACCACTAAAACTGTGAGAGCATAATTAGCAGTGTATTATCCTGATAACAAACAAGGAGTATCTTCAGTACGAAAAAGCTGATTAAAACTGTGCAGGCTTTAAAAACTATATATGTGTAACCACTGTATTCTGAGTGCATGAAAAATAAAAATGAGATTAGTAAATAAAACAAAAAGTTAATTCTGATACACTTCCAAGAAAAAAATATGAAATTAAAGATGAAGTCAACGAGATAGAATTTATTTAGATATTCAAAGAGGTATTATTAAGGTCATTTAGTGAGAAGAAACTAAAACAGAAGAAAAAAAAGATTGGTTAAACAACTGGAAAAAGATAAAATAATAAAATTAGTAATGGAATATTTTTCAGAGAATTGATAATATTTTACATCACAGTTCTTCTATAGAGAATTAAAAAATTATATGAAACATATGTATATATAGATGTAGAGGATTAATGTGTATAACAAATGCAGAAAAATGCAAACATTTTAGCATGGCACATAATACACTAAAGTTTCACCAGCAAGCAGGTCCAAAATGTATCAATTTTCTGAGAATCAAAAAGTGAAATAAAAGTCATTATTATTTTTTTAATGGGTCATTTTGTTTTCTGTACTTTTCTGGTCACTAACTTTTGCAAACTTTTTGTTTGTTTGTTTTTTGTTTTTTGTTTTTGTTGTTGTTTGTTGCTGTTGTTGTTTTTGTTTAAATGCCACCCTTTTGCTGATAAATCCTAACTGGAAGTATATTTTCACTGCGAAAACAGAAAATAATAATTAGGGTATTTTGTTTTTATTTTCCTTTTTTTTTTAATAAAAAGTTCAGCTTTTGTGCAGTTAACTAGATTTTTGTTCTGCTACTTATAAAAATATAACTGTTTACATATGACAACTGCTGCTATTCAGAAATTATTTCTGGATACTACGAGGACTGCTCTGAAAGTAATGCCTATTTTATTATGTTGGCTCACAACATCAGAGACTGGTGTTGCTGATATGGCCGTAGGGATTGAACCTTCCTACCAATATTCCATTATATTTTGTTGCTGTCTAACAAATAGCAGCAGACGAGCAGTATGACAAAGCAGTATCTGACATGGAAGAGTATATGAAGTAAAAATGTGTCATTGAAGCCTTCCATGCAGAAAAAAACTGGCAGCCACTGACATTCATCAACACTTGCTGGATATTAATCTCCGCTGCCATAACATCAACATTCACCTCCGATGTCGTGGGACAACACAATAGAATGGGAGGCATTACTTTTGAAGCAGCCCTCATAATAACATTAGCGATTTCGTTCTGCTAATATGTAGGTCTTACATCATCCTTTTGAGATCGTATGGGCATTTGCAAATATTTTTAACAACCCAGTTCCTATGTTTCTTATTTCCAATCCATGTGAAGGTAAGCTGAGAATATGAACCAGACCTCCTAGGTAGTAAGCGCTGTCCATACTGTTTAGTAACAAATTGTGTTCCAGTCTGGCTGCAGACATCATTAAACTTAAATGGATGTCTTTCTGAAATTTTACATGTGTATTTGTACAAACGTATTCTCACTCACTGATGGACTTTTACTTTGATGTATGCCTCTTTATGGAAGTATTACAAAACCATTCAAATTATATTTTAGATATTCCAATTTAGAACATATTCTTCAACTGATGTTACAATATGAGAATGTTTTAATTTTTGAACTTAGAACATCCTTTATAAGTTTCACTTCTCTGCTTGGCTAACATTACACCGAGATACGGCATGTATGCCAACATGCAGGAAACAGTGGATACAGAGTTTTTTTTCAAATACTTTTCTCCTGTCTTGTTTAAGCTAGTCCTTCACAAAATACAAAGCACAAAATAACAGCAGCAAGGCTTTGGTTGCCATTGCTTTAAAGTAAATTCTAAACATGAAGATTTTGAGGATTTTTCCTGAATTGTCTCTGTGAGTAGCAATTATATTTATTCACAATTACTCATCACTCAGTTTAAGAACGGGAACATTTTTCATACTGTACTGAATTACTTAAGACACTGCATGCTATTTACACTACTTGAATATAAGCCTTTATTTGAAATTCTTTAGTATTATGACATAGCAGATTTCCTTAACTTCAGAAACCTGCAATACATAACAGCAGGAATATCTGAGGGCAACACAATCACATCCATATTTAAGCTCTTGAAAATAGTGATTTTTCATGAGTGGATTTTAAATAAAATTATCTTCTCATGTCTGAAGAGTTTAATTTTACTGCCAGTACAAACAGTAGTATGTTCAATTTTCTGATGGTATTTCAGTTACATTATTTCTGCATTAATGAGATTTTCTCTACACTGTATGCACTGCAGTTTCAATTATCAAACTCAAAATCATGACTATTCAGAAAATACAGGTTTTTATCACTGAAGATCTAAGAACAGACTTTACTCTTCACTTTTTGTCTAGGAAAAATGCTACTTATCTGTACTTTTGTACTTCAGTATATCTTATTTGATCACCGTTCTGTTGCTGAAAGAAAATGCAGAACTCTGTACTTATAGTTACTTCATGTGAACTGTACCTATGATTTTAATGTGCAAGTAGAGGAAAATATAAAGAAAAGAGGGAAAAAAAAGAGGGAAATATTTTCCATGAAGAAGCCAAAATTATCTAAGCAACTTGTTAAGGCAAACAATATGAAAAATAGCTTTGTTTAAAAGTCAGTATGTAATTTGTAGCCATTGCTAGCATATAGCAAATAATCAGCACAACCAATAATGTCTTGGCACTTGATGAATCTTGGATGGAAATGGTAAAGCCTTAGTGTTTACGGGTGTGCTGGTGCCTGACCACATAGCTTGATGATCTGAACCCTGAACCCTAATCTTGACTTGAATTCCTGGGTTGAATTCCACAGACTTCTCTCATCTCTATGGTCCCCTTCAGCTACCTGTTCTGGTTTTTTTTGTTTGTTTGTTTGTTTTGGGATTTTTTTGTTTGTTTTGTTTTTTGTTTTGGCTTAACCTGACTGCTGTTAACAGAATTGCTCTGCTTTTCTCATGTAGGTATTGTGTAGCTGTGTCGCACTTGGCTCCTACATTATTTTCCCTTACAGAGAAATCCATTCATGATAGCTCCTGGTATTAACTATGGACAGTAAATATCTTCTGAGATCCTTTCAATTCTAGACTTTACTGAGTCTATGAACAATGTCTTACAGTCAAAAATGAAAAAAAAAAAAAACAAAAAAAAAAACTGAATGAGTTTTCACTGAGTTTTGTCCTGGACCAGATTTCATCCGGTACTGTCAATAACACCTTGGATGGAAGAAAAAAACTTTACACTTATAAAATCTCCATTTAACACAGAGCTGGGAGGGACTGAGTGTATATTAACAAACACATTTCTAATTACAAATGAGACGCTGAAAAAACTGACATTAAAATAGGATACAATTCAATAGAACAAGTATTAGATAAAACACAAAAGCAGATATAATCAATTCATAAATGCAATATAGGTAGCAAGATACTAGGCAACTCTTTACGGGTTACACAGAAACAGTGGCACAGAAACCTAACAATATTAGTAAAAATATCCCAGTTTCATCAGAAGACAATTAAACTGGATAGTATGCATGGATAGATGGGGAGAACAATGTGTGAAAACGAGAAACGTGTGTTGAGAGATCACTCCTCTCAACCGAGCATAGGGAAAGTCTATTGTAAAACAGAGTTCATTTTTAGAAATTGTATTTTAAGAAGGACATGGGCTCAATGCAAGAATACAGCAAAGGACTGACTGAACTGCTGTTGGTTATTTAAAGAAGAGAAAGTATTCTTGAAGTATGCAATAAATCATGGAGAGGAGAAATAAAGTAACACTTAAATAGTTGTTTAAGTACAGCACAATGGTTCACATCTGAATTAACAAAAAGACATACTAAAGGTAAGCAAAAGTGTTATAGAAATTATAATTAGAAATTAGAACATTTCTGTTGAAAGCAACATAGAAAGATCAAGTCCAATTGCCTGACCACTTCAGGGCTAAAGAAAAGTTAAGGTCATTGTTTAGGTCATTATTCACATACCTCTTGAACAGAACAGGGGCCTGGAAGCTAGGTTCACAGTAAAGAAAATTTTCCACATATCTAGTCAGAATCTCCCCTGGCACACCTAGGTGCCATTGTTTGCATCTTATGACTGGTCCAGAGAGAAGAGATGGGTATCTCCCATTCCACTTCCTATTCTTAGGAAGTTGCAGAGAGAAATTGCCTCTCAACCTCCTTTTCTCCAAACTATAGACAAAACAAGTGTCCACAAACTCTTATCACATTAGATATTTTCCAGTACTTTTATGAGCATTGTTGACATAATCTGGAAGAACTCAAGTATTTTAATATCTCTTTCATGTTGTGAAGACCAAAACTGCAAAAAAAGTTCAAAGTGAGCCCACAGTGATGCTAAATATAGGAGGATCACCTCTTTTGATAGAGTGGCTATGCTATGTTTAATGCATTCTAGAATGCAGTTTCATTCTTGTCTCATTCTGAGCCTGATGTCAAACAGCATCTCCAAATAACTTTCTCCTGATACTCATCTCCTAGTCTGTACTTGTGTCCAGCATTACTCCATCCTAGGTATAGAACCTGACATTTACTCATTAAATTTATTGCTACTGCTCTAAACTTTCTAGATTCCTCTGCAAGGCTCTCTTTTTTGGTATCTTTCAGGTTGTGGCCTTTATTCTGATGCAGATCAGATACTGGACCAACCTCAGTAGCGGCCACGATAGACTGTCTTGTACATACCAGGGAGGACAGAGTATGGCTCCATTGATCTGTCATCTTTTTGGACTCCCAGATGCCTCTCAATTTCTGTACGTCTTCCTGAGCTTTACCACAAGGCAGAGCTACTAATCTACGTGGGCATACCTCACACAGGTGTGTGTGCTCTGACCCTCCATCTCAGGGAGTAGTGCCTGGTATATATGAAACCTGAAAACTGGGTGGTCACGTGGAGTGCCCAGAGCTCTGTCCAAGTGGCTGCTTTAGTTTTACAGGGTGCTGGAGGATCAGGAGCAGAGGGCACAGCTTGCTGGTGGGTGATTGCAATGTCTATGCCTACTTGCTGCCATACTACAAAATAGTGTTCAATATGTTACCTGGTCATTTGAGAGGAAAATAGGAAAGTTGTCAGGGAATAGAGGGATCAGGTGAGGAAGGCTAATGCCCACATGGAATTGATTCTGGTGAGGGAGGTCAAGGACAAGAAGAAAGGTTTCTTTAAGTACATAAATAACAAAAAGGAAGACTAGGTGAAATGCTGGCCTGCTTCTGAATGATATGGGTACGAAGATAACAGAGGACACTGAGAAGACAGAGTTACTGAATACTTTCTTTGCTTCAGTCTTTACTGCTAAGTCTGGCCCTCAAGAATCTCAAACCCTGAATGTAAGAGAGTCTGCATAAAGGAACACTTCTTCTTGATCAAGGAAGAAATGGTTAGAGATCATCTAAACAAATTTGGTGCACGGAAATCCACAGAACCCAATAGGATGCACCCACAAGTTCTAAGGGAACTAACAAAAGTGACTGGATAAACCACTATCATCTTTGAAATGTCATGGAGAATGGGAGAAGTGCCTGAGGAGTGGAGAACAGCCACTGTCACACTAGTCTTCAAAAAGGACGAGGAGGACCTGGGACTGTTTAACTTGGGGAACACTGAGGAGGGATCTTACTGATGGTTGTAGATATATAATGGGTGGAAGTCAAGTGGATGTGACGAGGCTCCTTTCAGCATAGCCCCATGACAGAACAAGGGCCAAAGTGCACAAACTGGAACACAGGAAGTTCCATATGAACACGAGCAAAAACTTTTTTACTTTAAAGATGACAGATCACTGGAACAAGCTGCATAGAGAATTTGTGGAGTCTCCTTTTCTGGACATATTCAAAACCCACCTGGATGTATTCCTATGCAGCCTACTATAGGGAACCCACTTTATCATGGGTTTGGACTAGATGACCTCTAGAGATTCCTTCCAATCCCTCTGATTTCATGATTCTGTTACCGGAGGAAGCCATAAGGGTTTCAGGCACCACTCAGTTCTGACTTGCCCATCTGTGAGAGGAGTTGCCTGCCAGCTAATGCCTACACACACTCAGTCTGAGTGGCCCAAAACACCTCTCAGAAGCTACTACCACCATCACTGCCACTACTATTGCCACTGCCATTACTAGTGTGTTTATAAAGGGAAGAGGTAACATTCAAGATGTACATTCTGATGGCATATCCGTGTTAATCAAAGTAATATTTATAACATTTGTCTGTCAAATGAAAAATGCTACTTAAGGAGTTCATAAATTTGGTTTTATTACAAAAAATGCTGCTAGTCAGTGAAATCACTGACAAAAATGGAATATGAAGGCAAAAAATTGTTTCAAAATTGCCAGAGCCCAAATTAAATACATAATGCTGTTTATTTCTTGCTTTATTATTAATTCAAATTATTTTGTAGCATACCTATTAATGAGGTGATCACAATTTAAATGGTAAGTTTTTTCTTTCCTTTAGTTTTCTCTAGTACAAAGAATTATTTGAAAGGCACTATTTCATTCTACATACTAGATGAGGTTTTCTAAAATACTGTTCTTGTTGCAGAACTTGTTGCTGTCTTGCCAGCAGGCTTATGAAAGGCAGCATTCATAAACGTTTCACAGAAACTGAGAAACAAGCAAGCAAAAAACAGGAGCAGCAGGCATGAGAATAAAAAGGCTAATCGACCAACTGTGAATAGCTCTATCTGTTTCATTTCCTGAAACATAAATGAGAGGAAGAGATTTATCAAGTAGCAAGTAGTTTCATAAACTAGGTAATTGTCTCTGCTTAAGCAAGTTGGCTTTATAAGAATGGCATTAGCCTGTAGAGGAATACTGAATTCCATGACATATAAATAAGTAGGGTCTCAATCCCAAAGTGTTTAAAATTTCTCTCCACAATGAATTTACAGAAAGTCAATGTAAGCAGTCACGTTATAAAAATTACAGATATTTTGGGAGATTAGAATGCATTCATTCTTACTAACAGCACATATTTTCTTCTTTCAAATATCAGACTTCAACTGTAATTGTATGTGAAGTAAATGTTTGTTCCAAGATTCTCACATTATAATTTGAACATTTTTTTATATTTCACAGAAAGTATGCAAAATTATTGTTTTGCCCACTGCCCTGTGATAACAGTATAAGTACCCTTGCAATTCATATCTACATTATTATATTACATATTACATTACATTTATTACGTATACGTTACATATATTACATTATATTAAATGTATCTATAAATGGGGGCAATACATAAAGTAAAGCTAGGAAAAAAAACAAACAACATTATTGAAGTTTAAAATATTTTTCTGATAGGCTGATATTTCACTTTTCTTAATCATTGGTAAGAAACCCTAGCTAAGAATGATTGAAGAATAACTGGCAAAAATCATGTAAAAATAAATTTGTCTTATGAAACCATCATTAAGAAGGCTGGTATATTCTATCATGCAAACAAGCTGACATGTCTAGAAGCAGCCAAGTGTATGGAAAGGCATTTAGATGTTCTTGATACTCTTTCCCATCATACAGTAGAATCAGGCATCTGCTGTAAAGACAGCAAATTTTAAACTAGTACATATGAAAAGGTTAAAATATTGATCAAGTTTAAAGATCAATTAAAAGTACAAATATTGCATGTCTATGCATAAAATTTTGATTCTTCCATGATTAGTAGGAAAAATCCTGTCTGCATTAGGTAGACCAAATAAGACATGCAAGACACCTTAAAGCTCGGGTATGACATCAGTTGTACAGTTTATAATTATCCACTGACAAAAATACAAATAGAATATGGCCACTAGTTTAAATTTCCTTGGCTAACTCTACCTCAGTAAACATTTAATAATATTTTAGCAGAACAGACCAGAAATGTGTTGGTTTTTGTCTTTCCAAAAATTGTATGATATGTTTTATTTAATCTCACTGAGTGTCTAATCTCACAGTAAACAAACTGCTGTCCGGCAGGTCTTGTTTGTTTTTCATTTCTTTAAACATCATCATCATCATTATTATTATTAGGAAAGTGATAGGATATAGAACACAAATGTTCTTGAATAGGATAAGTCATTTTTTTAGTTCTGAATTTAGACATAAGCATATTTTATCAGACACATAAGAAATTGAAATAAAAAGATTGTTTTTTTGTTTTTGTTTTTGTAAAGAGACTGAGTGTTTAGTGTTCCTGCACACCAGAGAGATGAATTATATGCTAAAATGTATCATGTAAAGTATGGTATGTAAATGGTAAATACAGTTCTACTTGAGTTCTTTCCTAAATAAAATGAAAAACTGTGCTATCTTCACAAGCTAAATACATAACAGTTATTAACTGTATAAACTGTTTGCCTAGACTGACTTTTTTAGGAGGAATAATGAACAAAAATGTTGTCCAGGAAGAAAACATAACAATTTATGTTTCTGCAAAAATGTGATCCAACAGTATAAAATTCTGATGTGAGAGGATAAGCTTTCATTTGGAAAAGCAATCCTATCCATAGTAGAAGCAGCCTGAACAGTGAAGTAAGAAAGGCTGTATTTCATTGCATGATATTTGATATTTTTCATTCTTTTTCTCATCCAGTTTGTCATATTCCATTGTAAGGAATTTAGATAAACCATAAATGCAAATAATCTTAAATGAATAATTATTAGTTCATGCCTTGGTTGGCTGATGATTTGGAGCAGGTTGCAAATTATATTGCAACAGGTTAAAAACACCTCAGTGCCCCTTGAATGTTGCATTGATCTTGAAAAAATCCAGCTGAAAAACACGTCTCAGAAATTGAAAGAACTTTGATTCTTAAAAAAAAAAAAAAAAAAAAAAAAAAAAAAAAAAAAAAAAAAGCTAGTGAGTTATTTCTCACTATTTCTCAGCCATATTTTCCTTTAGGCTATTTTCTAAGTATGTTATCTGTAAATCACAGTGAGACAAACATCTTCATTTTCTGTCATGTTTCCTAAACAGGTCCCCTCACAGCTGAGATGAGGGCTAAGAAAAATAATAAAATACATTTAAAAAGACAGAAAGGAAAAGAATCATTGTGACCTTACCACAGTGTAATCTGTTTGTAACTAAATCTAGCCACAGTATCTAGAATAATTTTATAGTTTCCGCACAGTCTCCTTGAGAAAACAAAACATTTACATTTCAAATAGAACTCTAGAGCAGAATTTTCCTGGAAACCGGTCTTTAGATTAAAAGATGTTGATGATCTGCAATGTTTGCTTTTGTTTTAGAAGTGATGTACAAGTTCTCATTCTCAAAGTCTTGTATTTCTTCTGCAGAAATAATTTATTCCATCTTTCACTTTCATTAACAAGTTCCTATGCCAGTTCCAGCTGGTATTATATGATAACTCCTAAAGAGAGTTAATCTTTCATTTTTGGCAGGCAGTTACACTCTGTTACTCATATGCCCTGAGAGAACAAATTATGAGGATTTATGGTGTCAAGTCAAATGCATCTAATAGAACTGGAAACTTCCTGTTTAGAACAGTATAGTAATAAAATAACTAATATTCACATTTTTGAAAAATAAATCATAACTGTGTTGTTGTTGTTGTTTTGTGTGTGCATAATAGTATTTATATACGTAACTGAAAACAATTGCTGTAATATTCAAATAAGAAACAACACTTCAAGTAGCACTTTAAATGACATTTTAAACAATAACCAGTGAAATATTTAATACCACCTGTGCCCTTGTTATCTGCAAAGCTGATTCAGTTCTCAAGACAATTTCTTGCATAAAATAACATTTATACACAATGGTCTGTTACGTTTGCCCAAATGGCTTGTACACAAACATGCAAATTCAACAAGCAGATGCACACATTATTTTGTACACACTTGATATTTATCTTATTTATGCAAAAATATTTCAAAATGTTTACTGTATGCTCTTTGCATAAAACCTAAATAACACATAATTATTAAACTAAAAAAATCTTATACTTCATTTTTAGTATATCTAAGAGTGTAATTAAAACCTCTTGTTAATCAAAAGAACAAAATTACAGCACACTGAAGATAGTTAAAACAGCAACTAATGACACTCCATCACATTTTATATTTGACAAACTTTAATATCTATAACATCTGTCTGTTTTTTCACCATAAGGCTTTGCATCAATTTCTAATATCATTCTGAAGATCGGTCTTCTGGTGGAATTAAAAAATTCTATGAAGTCAGTGAGCTTGAAGTGAATCAGTGTCCCCTTTGTTATCGGTTACGAGTTCTAATTATAAATAGTGGTTTGAGATATTTAATCAACATGCATTCATCAGTTTCACATACAAACAGAAGCTTTTCAGAACTGCTGGCTTCCAACAAAATTATTACTTTGCTTTTCTTTCTAGTTTCACTTTAAACTCTGGACATATGCAAAACCCTATTGCACGCATTCCTGTGCAGCCAATTGTAGGGAATCTGCTTTATCAAGGGGGGGTTGGGCTAAATGGTCTCCAGAGGTTCCTTCCAACTCCTACAATTCTGTGATTATACTCTTCAAGTACTTACAAAATATCATTTAATAGGTTTTGCTATCAAGCAGTTGATAAACCTGAAATGAACAAATGACTAAAAGGATCAAAATTCCTCTTTACCTTTACACACAGGTCTATGATCACTCCATGCAGCAAAAACTTCAGCTATCCTTTGACAGGTGATGCTTTTCGAGCCTTGTAACACGTAATCTTCATCACAAGAGAATTTTACTGTTGCTCCCAAGCTAAAAATCAGTGACATGAAAAGAAGATACATTTTTTAAAAAATAGTTATTAGTCAATTTTTGCACTGTTTTACATATATAACACTTCTAACAATACAAACATGTAACCCACTAAGTATTATTTTTCTTCTTGATTTTCTTCTTGTCTTAGAGGCTGCAGGCTACACAGCCTTCAGCCCTCCTTTGTTTGCCTTGGCCAGAGCTGGTTTACTTTTTTTTTTTTTTTTTTTAACATTTTCCTGGAGGTCAGGTGACTAATTTCTGACCTAACTTCTGACTTCTGCATAATAAGGGTCTGACAAATCTGAGCATTCTGTAAGAAGCCAGATCCAAGAGTTGGACTTGATGATCTTTGTTGGTCCCTTCCAGCTCAAGATTTTCCATTATTCTATGAAGAACAGTCACTTATGTTAATCAAAGCTAGAAACCTATAAGAAAGATTGTGATAAGAAAATCACCAAAAATGTCAACCGCATGACTGAGAATGAAAATCCCACTGTAAACATTATACACTTCCTGTTGAAGAACTTGAGATACAGGAGACCTGTTGCCACCTCTGCTTCTACGGGGGGAAGGTTGGTGCATTTCACTTTAGAACCCAGAGAGATATTGAAAGGAGTACAATAGCAAGGAAAAGGTGTTCTCATATATTATTAATAAGACATTTCATATTAATTTTGACTAGGAATGTATTAGTGTAAAAATTCTAGTAATACTGATTTTTATTTTTTCCCTAGTAGATTAATATTTTAGTTAGGCTCACAGTAAAATCTTGTCTCCACATATGTGATTTTTTACTCTTCCCAGTAACAAGAATGTGAATACCACAACTACTGGACAATGGAAGCTAAAAGGAGAATATGCATTCCTCAAAGTCATGGAAGGAAATAATTCTAAAAACATCATTCTCGGTGTGTAGCTGTGAGTATTTATGATATGATGGGCTGGCTTGAAAAGATTTTGAACTTTTCCATATGGAGCTGACATCTGGTGTTGCAAATTTGGCACAGAACAGAACTGGAAAAAAATTGTTTTCTTGTGTGTTTGCTCGGTTAGTTTTTATCTCTGTTTTCTGAGATAACTATTTTTTTTTTTTTTTCAGTTGAGAAGAGTTAAAAAACTAGATATGTAAATGTGTATTGTTGAGGTAGTTCTTGCCGTAAAATATCGTGGTTGTTTCAATTCCCAGTTACAGCTGAGAACAGAAAATATATCAGGCCTTTTTCTGACATCAGTATCTTACAGTACCTAATTTCAGCTTGCTGTTTTTTTACTGGTTTGACTGCCACAGTAGTAAGCTGTATCTAAAACTTAAGACTGTGGATAACCAATCACACCATACAGGTTTTCAGAATGCATATTTTCTATTCTCATTTGCTAAATTATCACCACCATGCATTTCAATTAAATGGTGTTTTATTATTCACCCTATTCCTCATGTAAGCCTGATGAAAAAGAATCATAAATCTGCAGCATGTTACCTTGTTTTTCTGCCCAAAAATGTGAAATACCCTTCTTTGTCTTCCAATTAAGGAATAAACCTAAAATACTAAACCAAAGATGCTACTGAAGAAATTTTGATAAGAGTTAAGTGAACTCAAAATGAATATTTTGGACATCTGATGTATTGTGATAATGCAAATTATAATAAAGTGCATTTTGCAAGTGGATTTTGGAGCTATCATCATTTTCAGCATCCTCACAGTGATTAATATAAAAAACTTATGTTTTTATTTTTAAAATATGTGATGAAACTTTATAGAAAAATAAATTCAAGCTCCACACTAACTGTAAATATATTTCCTTGCATAAACACATAACTAAGACTAGCAGTTTATAATCAGAAATACCATAGAACATAGTATCTTGAGATGGCTTGCAAAAGCAGCATGTTGTAAAACTGAAGAAAAAGAAAATACTTTTTCCTAATTATTCATATATTAAATGGCTGAGTACTAACAACTATTTCCTTCATAGCTAGAACAAATTACATGATTAAAGGTATTCCCTAGTCTAGGCAGAGTTACCATGGGACAAGAGGTTGGTGAACAGCCCCACTTAAAGTGTTCTGAGGATCCTGGCTGATGGCAAGTTAAATATGAGACAGCGGTGTGTCTGGCAGCCTAAAGGGCAGGCCTCAGGTCCAGCACTGCTAGATGGTTTAGGGAAGGGATTGTTCCACTAGTGCCCTAATTTGATCCTATAAGGTACTGAGTTCCTTTTTGCTTAAACAAATTCAAAAATTCATTAGTCTATGTAAGATCTGGTTCATGAAGGGAGAGCCCAGGTTTTCATGGGTTTTGCTTCTTTTTCTGTTTGTTTTCTTACATACAGGCAGTTTAGTGCTGCAAAAATAACTTCAATTCTGATTCAGTTGACAAGCAAAAAAATGAAAGAGACTGAGCACGTATTCCAGAGATAAACTTGCTAGGCAAAGATGATTGATACTAAAAGGAAGAAGAATTTAAATCTAAGGGAATTAGAACAGTTTTCTTACTTTGTTTGAAAAGGAGTGATGTTCAGCACAGTGTGTTGTGCTGATGAAGTCTGGGGAGAGTCTGAGATTTTCAGAGACATAGCTTATAAATAATGGATACATTCATGATTTTACAGTCACCTGAAGAGACATCTCAGAAAAGGATGATTTATAGCAGATACCTCTTATAGAGCAGATAGCTCTATAAGAGCTACCCATAAGCTACAAGAGATACCCATAAGCTATTCAAATAAAGTTCTTTGAATAAGAATCAGAATAGTAAAATACATAAAACTGTTTGTAAAAGAAGGGGATAACAAAGAGCTGCAGTGATCAGAAAAACTGGAGAAAGATATATAAGTGAAAAAGTGAGTCAGAGGTAAAAGTAAATGTCATGTAATGCCCCTTGCAAGGTACAACTGAGAAGCTTCTATACGGTAATAATGAGTAAAAAGAGCCATAAGGCAAATCAAAGAGATGGAGGAAATTTCAAAATTATGAAATGGAAAGATTCTATTATTATTAAAAACTGTATTCAGCTACTCCAGTAACTACAGAGTTAGGAAGTCTTGTAAAGTAGAAAATGGGAAGATAAGAATAAATTTCTCAAATTTGGATTTTTCACCAGAAGGTGTCTGCTGTGGAAAGTAAAGCTGAAGGAATCAGATAATTTTTCATACTTTCCTTTTAAAAGTAAAATAACATCTCAAAAAAATTACATCAAAATATATTAACTTTAAATAATCATGGACTGATTTCAAAGGAAAACAATGAGGAGTTAAGTCTGTTTGGTAAACAGAAATACATTTCCATTTACTGAAGATATCAAAACTGTAACCAACAGTACAGGTCAGTTATTTCAGAGGGTGGAAACTGTTATGAAGAAAGTTATTTTTCTACCACAAAAATATGAATAACATTCCAGTCCACTTCACCTGTCCAAATCAGTTTTTATATTAAACAGATATTTGATAATATATGACTGTAAACGTGCTGGACTTACAAATTCATTTAGGAAATATAGGAAAATTCAGGAAGCTGCTGATGCATGTGCCACATCAGTGAGATCTAGTAAGAGCAGTTAGATAGGAAGATGATAAAGTAATGGACTAAGAAAGAAAATAAAAGAATCAGAGACAAGTTCCTATGACAAGCTGACTCAAATAATAATAATAATAATAAATAAAATGAATGCTTCCTTTCTGAAAAGTCAAGAGAAGGACAAGAAAGATATCCTACAAGAAATTTACACTTAGTGTATAATCATTCTGGACTTGCAACAGTGTAAGAATGACATCCATAAAGGCACATGGAGTACTGTGAGATTGTCAAGGAAACTCCAAGTAAATTAATCCCTCAGTAAGCCTATAAAATCCTAGGAAATATTAACATTTATGAATGTTTTTCCGACATTATCTACCCACGCATTCTTTCAAAAATGAAAGAAGCATTCAGTCATTAGAAGTTGTCTGATAGAAGAAATTATTCTTGTTTCTGCTAATGATATTTTTATCCAAAACCTTTCATTCCTTGCATGCCATAATTCAGTTCAAAATCTATCTTTCTCTAACAAGAGTTTGATAATTGAATTTGACACTGCAGGAAATTCAAGTGTCACTTCCCTCCAAAGATGCAGTAGATGAGGTGCATACAACACAAATTCAAAAAGGACATCCAGATACTAAGAGGTAATTATTAGCTCTAAGACAAAATGAAATACAGGTAAGCTTACAACTACACTCTTCCGATTTAGTTCTCTCTAGAGAGAAGATGGTTGTAGGCCTTCACCTACAGTGAAAGGCTGAGGGTACTATTCTTAATTAGTGTGATAAAGAAGAAGCTAAGGTAGCAGATAATAAAAGACCATAATTACATGAAGAATATTTACAAAGATGAAGAAGCCAAACTTATCCTGTTGTGGCAGATCATACATAATGGTAGGTTTAGGAAATTCAAGTTTTATGTTACAAGAAACTTCCTAACTTCATACGAGGAAGGCATGCAAAACAGGAACAGATTACCCATTGCTGGAAGTTCTCAGGACTGGCTAAACAAAATCACAGCTCAGCTGGCTTAGTCTTAACATTACGCAGAGGATGGAGTAGATGAGCTCTTAAGAAACCATATAACTAATAATTATCTGATTTACTCAAGATGTTTAATTTATTTTTAAGGGTCTTAAACCTTTCACATGTACAAGACACTGTTTATAATTTAAAATTAAAAAAAAAAAAAAAAAAAAAATGTGCTTGACCTGTATCTCTCAACAATCTTATCTGAAAGTTTATATTTGTAAAAGGACAAAAATAATTGACATTAAAAAAAAATGGATATATTTCTCATTAGAACTAAAAATAATTAAATAAATAAGAAAGCTATATGAATTTAAGAAAATACTTAAATCTCGTATCTATTTTTTGAAATCTCCTTCTGCACCAACGTTGGAAATCCTCTATAGAAAACACAATACAAATTCAGAAAAGAAAATCCTCTAATGAAGCAATTTAAATTATTACTGAAAAGGAATCAATTACACAAGGAATCAAACTTCAAGCTGTAGCAAGAAATGATTCATGGTTTTGAATTTATATTTTACATGTAAATTTTGTATTGGATATTTGGGATAGATTAATTAAAAATATACTATTTGGTTTGAATTTTTGTACTGAATGTGATAGCTCTGAGTTCCTGTATTGCAGTTCTCTTCCAATTCGGTGGAATCAATAGAAAATTCATGTGTACATTTCAGTGTAGAAGAAGGTAATCTACATGTTTTACATCATTTTCTGTCATATTACCCTATACTTTCCAAATCTGGAACCCCTTTCTGCCTAAAGGAAAACAAACAAACAAACAAACAAACAAACAAACAAAAACAGAAACAGCTGAACATCAGCTCTTGAAGTTTGTTGCAATGAAAGACTTAATATTATGATAAATGTTAATACTAACATACATGAATAATCAGTATTGCAGTGCACATATAATTTTCTCCATCTGATGTAAAAGAAGCTGAGGCTATACACAAGTTTCACAGTCATGTAGTGAATCAAATTTTCTTGAACTAATAACTTTCTACACATTACTGATCAGTAATTATCACCTATAGATATAATGTAACAGTCTGGTTGAGCCACAATAAGAAAGCTCAGCTAAGTTGCAGCACATGTCCAAGGTCAAAAGCATGTATGTAAATATTTACTGTAGATCAGCTGATACAGTATTTGGAAATATTACAAAGTTGATAGGATTCCAAAATGTAATGTCACACAATCTAAAAATGTTAAACTTCTGGTAAACAGATAACAGTTATTCCTTAGCATGTGTGGAAAAAAAACTGAGGTGAAGACTAAATGTCTGCTGCAGAGGAAACTGATGCCTCCCAAAACTCTGGAGACCATTCAAAATTCCGCTACAGAAGTTCTTCAGGTGTCAGCTTTTCCCACAAAGTTTACGTTTGTCAGAAGCAATTGCTTGACACAGGAAACTGCTGGCTGCTAGCAAATAAATCATGCTATTCCACTTTAAACTAGCCTTACATCTCACACTGAACACTCTGAGTTTCATTCAGTTTTCAGGATGCTTGAAGTTTCAAGGTCTTGATATTCACCTTGTATATATGCGGAGAAGAGTATGCAACTCAGAGAAGCTTAAGGAAAATTAAGTGTAAAACTGACCGTTAATGTGGTTACACTTCAAAGTCATTCGTCAAAAGAAAAGAACTGTAATGTAATTTATAATATTCAATAAAAGCAGAAATTAGGGTTGCTTATAATGTAATTCAACTAATTAGTATCATAATTAGTTGCTTAGAATTTTAGACTAAGACACAGATAACTAGTTTTCACCCTGCTTCACATGTCTTACATGACCTCAGTTAAATTATTCAGTGAAAACTCTTAAGAACACTTAGATGCTCAAAGAAATACACCATGGTACCTACTGGCATTTAAACAAAATTGTCTAGAACCTAAGTAATATGAGATGAAATTTTCTTGTTTGGGTTTATTATCTGACTGATACATAACAGTGGGGAACACGGTGGTAAGTATATTATAATGATGACCAAATGGTTCTGCATAATCAGATCTTATTCAGTAGAACAAGTAGGCTGTATTTCAGCAGAAACTTAAGTGTGTTCCCTTGTGTATGCCTGCTTACAGATTAATATTTTTTATTTGTATTAATCTTTTGACATAAAACACTAAATAAACTAAGTGGACTCCAACGAGAACTGCCTTGAACTTAAAGTTTGTATACTTCTCTATTTCAATAGAATCTGTGTTTTTAAGATCACATTAGCATCGTGGTGGCTGTCTTTACAGTGTTTGCTGCCCTGTTGGGATTCAAATTTGATCTAAATCTCGTTTCTGAATGCCTAATTAGACTACATTAAAGAGGTGGAAGGTTAGGGATAGGTTCAGTCATTAATTTAATGAAGACAGAACTTTAAGACATTGTAAGAGAAATGTATTTTATTTGTAAGAATATACTGCCTAACTGCAATTCAGTTTGGCTATGTTTATTCCACTCCAAACAAACAAAGAAAAAATGTTTCAAAAACCTAAGAATTAAAAAAAAAAACAACCAAACAAGCAAACAAATAAACAAAACAACAACAAAAACAACCACCAAGACCAAAGGAACTTGGTTTAAAACTTTAAAACTTTTTTGTATTTTCCATACTATTATTGATAATGGAAAAAATATTTATTTTACTGAATAACAGATAACATAAAACAAGTGACTGGTAAATCTAGCAGAATGAACACTATTACATCAAATGTTCAAAGCAATGTCTAGGACGGGAAAGAAAAAAGAATAGAAGCTTTCTTTTTGTGTTCAAAGAGGAAAAAAGACAATTCAAAATAAAGCTATATTACAATGAAACTTTAAAAAGAGAAAAACATGTTATCATTCTATTTGTCATAACCTGGAAAGATGTACCATAGAACTGTATTTCTTAACTAAATCTAAGAATTTTCTTTCAATGTATTATATAATTATTTGTTTTGTTTTGTTTTTATAGTAGCATTCTTGTTTGGAAAGCTTATGGAGCAATTAAATGACCATTTTGGTAATGACAAGAATTGAAACCAAGTTAATAAAACTAGAAGTTTTATTCCGTTCATTCTCTTTTCAATGTATTAAGCGTTCTGCTTGAGATAAACCTAGTGTTTCTAACATTCTTACATCCTGTTCTTTACAAGTATTAATTTCACTGTTCACATACATAAGATTTTAACAAGCCCTAGGTGGGAAATCTATTTATTTGTCTCTAATTCTTTTAGATGAATACAATTAAAGGAGAAATTGTTTTCTTTCTCAGTGGTTGCCTAATAAAGTGGCTAGAAATTG
Organism: Gallus gallus; assembly: GCF_016699485.2. Taxonomy (NCBI): domain Eukaryota; kingdom Metazoa; phylum Chordata; class Aves; order Galliformes; family Phasianidae; genus Gallus; species Gallus gallus. The sequence goes on from NC_052533.1 coordinate 132,914,922, forward strand.
TACATATGCATGTTTGTGTTTGCTTCCACTCTTTCCAAATAAAATGTATTTTATTATGAAAACAACCTTCAAAAAAAAAAAAAAAAAAAAAGGTGAAAAAAGTGAAAAATTCAATATCTTGAAAGGAAACAAGCCCCTTCTGGGCTGTTTCTGACAACTACATCCAGGGTAGACAGAGCATTAAGACGATGCTTAGCTAGATTGTATTTGTTTTGAGAAGACTATTCTAACCAGATCATTTTTATATTTGAAGAAATTGAACTACAGAAATTCAAATTTCCAGAGGAAAACAATTAGTTCCAGGACATATAAAATATAAAATTGAGGTGACAGTGAAGACATTGAGGAGCTCGTGCTTTCAGAAGCTATTATTGCTCTGCAATCTATCTTGTTAGAAAAATCATGAAGTATCAATTCTGCCTTTGAAATTAACAGTATTTTCAACTGTTCCTAGAATCTCCTTTAAACAGAAAGATAAAAAGTTCAGTATTTGTTTGTTTGTTTTTTAACATTTTCTTACTTCTTTCTAAAAAGTTTGGATTCATAGTAATGTCACAAAATGGTCAAATTAGGGATTAATAATACCAATAATGTTTAGTATGATCTTTGGTTTAAGGTAAGAAATATCTTCTCCCTAAATAAATATTCCTGCCCCCCACTACTACAAGACCAAAATTATTACATCTTCTGATTATTTCATTTTGAAAACAACATTTTTTTTACCATTTTAATGTCATGAAATGGAACAAATTCAGTTTACAATTCTACTTTTTTAACTTCCAGTGCATGTTGTATGTGTAAGCTAATTTATCTTTTGTATACATATTTGAAATACCCCAGGGTTTTCTTTTTTCCTTTTTGGTGAGATTGGATTTATCCTTCTGTTATACAAGTAAGCATTAAGTAGCACATTCACTGAAGTTGATAGAAAAGCCTACCTTCCCTCACAGATAATGTGGGGACTGTTTCAAAAAGAAAAAAAAAAAAGAAAAGATTCATATAACCTGAAATTTAAAAAAATAATCCTTAAGAAAATATTTCTTTTTAGTATATATTGCATGTTATATATATAGTATTCTATTTACACATAATTTGAATGCCTTCTTCTCCTACTTTTTTTCATAAATTCACTTGAAAAAGGAAAACTCAAAAGTTATATCAACAGAATGTGTAATGAAAAGTAATAATATTTTATCTCCTAATACTTTGACCTAAAGTAATGCTGTAAAATGATGAAAATCCCAGCAATGATAGCAGGGTAGCAAAGTCCTAGGCTGCAGCGAGTGAGGACATGCTTAAATACAATAGCAGTAGACACTGAAACAAAGAGGAAAAAAAACTAGCTATCCTTGGAAGGCCTCATGTAGGCAGGGATCTCCATCAAGATATCTTTGCCTCCACTGCCAATCCTTAAATGAGGATTATATTTCTAAAATAACATCTGAAACATCATCTGTGTCTTCATTGTGTTTCTTTTTTTTTCTTTTTTTTAATGTATGTATGTATATTTTGTAATCAATTTTGCCTGTTTTCCTTTTTAATAGATCCTCCTGTTCTTTACAAAAACCTTCAGTTACATTTGTATGGTCAGTATTTGTAAATCTAACACAGTATTTACATGAGGGAATTATTTTAAATTACGTTCAATCAGGTTTTTTTTCACAGATCAGAGATGTACATTCTCTGATACACAGAAGTGTACAAGTACAGAACATATTTCATCTCTCCATATGAAGCAATGTTTATATTGTGGTATGTAATTTTATAGAGTTGTATTTCAGTTTTTACTGAGAAGTTCAAGTTTGAAAGAGCACATCAAGAGCAGTGATAAGTTTTGAACATGTACATTTTGCAAATGATTTTCAGCAAATTCAGTATTAGAGAAATTATACAAAGATAGGTAGGTTTTATGTTTTACCTAAAGTCTGAGCCTATCCGTTTTCCATTTTCTGGTTCTCCGGGATCTGGACACAAATTGGATGCCTGTTTAATACCTCCCTCATTTACTGCAAAACAAAACAAAACAAACAAACAAACAAACAAAATAATACTGGTTTTAGGAAATAGAGTTTTAAGCAATTAACAAATACGTAAAAGCGTATTACATATGGTTTTGGTCATTTGAAACATATTTTCTATAGAATACGATCATCCGCATAATCTCTAGTTTCAATACATAATACCTCTCTCTCTGTAATAAACAATGCATGTATTCTGTATATTAAGAAAAAAAAAAAAAAGTAACCTTTCTATTACTTGTACTCTTCAGCTAATTTGTTTGCTTGTATTATTACTAAACCTATGTGGAAATATTATGGCTACTCTTTTACAAATATTCACATTTAAAGGAGCGTTCATCAAGGATGAAAATTTTACTGTGAACATAATCTAATAGATTTCACCTACTCTAACATTTGACTTTTTCTCCTTGAACTGTAATAAAACTTGAATGGGTGGTTCATGCTGAAAAAATTGTCCTGAAGATGCAGATATCCCCAGTATATAGTGATCTGAGGATAAGCTCAAAATGCCAGTTTGACTGGAATACATATATCTTATAATAAAATAAAATTAATCTTCAGAGAGGAAGTTGCTGTAAGTCTTTCAGTCAGTTTGTTCTTCCAGAACTTTGTAAGCAGTGGTTTAGCCTTTGGCTTGTTACCTTCCCCTTTTTAAATAATAATAATAATAATAATAATAATAATAATTTATTTATTTCCATCTTGGTTAAGTATATACTATATTTCTTTATTTTTTATTTTTTGGCCCCAAAAAATCTTAGCAGCAACAGAGCTCTGTGAGTTGGCACTTGGTAAATACATGACCAATAGAGTATTCATATGAAAAATGCAAGTTGGCAAGAAACGAACACATTTGTACTAACTGATAGATTTCCCCTTTGTTTGTCTTAACTTCTGGGGAAATACACCAGTAGATTTGCAGTATTAAAGTAGCAAAGCTTCCCTTGTAAGAAAAAATTTGCATATCTAGGCTAATCACACATTACCTTGTGAATTGAATGTGTTTGAATAAAAATGTAATTTCTAACCATAGTTCCAAAGGGTATAAATTAAACTTCAGCTTTTCATGAGGCCAGTAACATTCAGAATATCTGAGGGTGTTACTTTCCTTAAAACTTGTCCCCTTATACAATAATGGAAAAATTGCTGTTACCTTTGAGGAAGGCAAAGAACAAATGAAAATGTTGCAGTAGGTTGGAAAATATGGCAAGTTACTGCTCTTCTCTAGTGAGGAAAAACTGTCAAACTCAGTATTTGTCACTGGAACCAGACCACTGCCCCAACAGCTTTATCAAACTGGTTCTAATAGCAAATAAATGCAATCCCTGCATCGCTACACTCAGGGCATTTTGGACTGGGAGGGCACTTCCTCAGACAACATCCATCCTAGAGGGTTTCCTCCCCCAGTATTTTAGGTGTGATAAGAGGATATTCTCTACAGAAAATCAAGTTACTATCACTCTTGGAATAAATATATCTCTGACAATGACAGTGCCATAAACTGCATTCCACAAAGCCAGTTAGGAAGAAACTGTTAGACAAGCAGTGAACTATCTTTGAAATATCTGGACATATGTACAGATCCAAAGCCTATATCAAGACCTGAGAAATTCAGAATCATCCTAAGTAGCCACTATAAATGGACAAAACCTTCAACCTTAAGTAGAAATGATTCACTCAGCTATTTTCCACAACTCAGGAAGGTAAATTATGCTTGGCAACCAATAGGGAAAAAGATGCCTTCTCAGTTTTGTGACTGTCAGTTAATTTCTCTGACATTAAATGTATACAAAACATATAGCTGTAAACTCTTTCATGATGCTGGATAATGATACCAAGGAAGTTTTAAAAAATGTCGTTTTGGGACTGCATCATATCACACAAATTATTTACTGTGAACAAAATAAACATATTAAATATCATTATATCATTTTTTGTGTTTTATTACTTCAAGTAATCATTTTAATTTTGTATACTACTTTTACCCTTCATAGCTAACACAGTGAATATTCATGTAAAATATATAAAATTGGATTTTACAGCAAAAGAGCTATTATATTCTACAATTTCTCCCAAAAATAGAAACTTGAGAAATCATAGTGGTCTTTGACATATTTTGTATAAAGTTCCACAATCTAAAGGGTTATGTTAAAGAAAATCAGTAAAATAATAACAATGACAAAGTCAATATAGGAAGGCCAGGGAATATGTGGGCCGGAAGAAAACTGGAGACCTGGCCATGAGGGATATGAAGAAATCGGAGGTACTCAGTGACATCTGTTCTTCAGTCTTCACCAGCAAGGGCTCTAGCCACACCACCCAAGTTGCAGAAAGCAAAGGTAAGAACTGGGAGAAGGAAGATCAGGTTCAAGATCATCTTAAGAATCTAAAGGTGCACAAGTCTGTGGGACCTGATGAGATCCATACACACGTTCTGAGGGAACTGGCAGACGAAGTTACCATGCTGCTATCCATCATATCTGAAAGGTCATGGTAGTCTGGTGAAGTTCCCACTCATTGGAAAAGGGGAAACATAACCTTGATTTCCAAGAAGAGAAAAAAAGAAGATCCAGGGAACTACAGGCAAGTCAGTCTCACTTCTGTCCCTATCAAGATCATGGAGCAGATCCTCCTGAAGGCCCTACTAAGGCACACAGAAAATAAAGATGAGGTGATTGGAGGTAACCAACATGGCTTCACCAAGGGCAAGTCCTGCCTGACAAACTTGGTGGCTTTTTATGATGGATTTATAACATCAGTGGATAAAGAAGAAGCAACTGACATGATCCACCTGGATTTGTGCAAAGCTTTTGACATTGTCCTGCATGACATTCTAGTCACCAAATTGGATAAAAATGAATTTGATGGATGGATCACTCATTAGATAAGGAACTGGCTTGATGGTTGCACTCAGAGAGTTGCAATCAACCACTCCATGGCAAAGTGGAGACCAGTGACGAGTGGCATTCCTTAGGGATTGGTGCTAGGACTGGTGCTATTTTACATTTTTCTAGGTGACATGAACTGTGGGATTGAGTACAACCTCAACAGGTTTGCAGGTGACACCAAGCTGAATGGTGCAACTGATATGCTAGAGGGAAGGGATGACATCCAGAGGGACCTGGACAGGCTTGAGAGGTGGGCCCATGCCAACCTCATGAAGTTCAACAAGGTCAAGTGCAAGATCCTGCACATAGGTAGGGGCAATCCTGAGCACAGATACAGGTTGGGTAGAGAATGGCTTGAGAGCAACAAGATTTTGAGGGTGTCAGCTGATGAAAGACTCAACATGTGCAGGCAATGTGCTCTTGCATCCCAGAAGGCCAACTGCATCCTGTGTTGCATCAAGAGGAGCATGATCTGCAGGTGGAGGGAGGTGATTCTGCCCCTTTGCTCTGCTCTCATGTACTGCGTCCAGTTCTGGGGACCTCGAAACAAGAGGGACATTGAGCTGTTGTAGTAGGTCCAGAGGAGGGCCACAAAGATGATTAGAGGGCTGGAGCACCTGCCATACGAGGACAGGCTGAGCTGGAGCTCTTCAGCCTAGAGAAGGTTCCTGGAGGAACTTACAGCAGCTTTTCAGTACCTGAAGGGGGCCTACAGAAAAGCTGGGAGGGACAGCATACACTGACAGGACAAGGGAAAATGCTTTTAAATTGGAAGAGGGTAGATTTTGACTAGATATTAGGAAGAAAGTCTTTAATATGTTCATGGTGAGACACTAAAACAGGTTTCCAAGAGAGATTGTGGATGCCCCCACTCTGGAGGCAATCAAAGCCAGACTGAATGGGGCTTTAAGCAACCTGGTCTACTGGGAGGTGTCCCTGCCTATAGCAGGAGAGTTGTAACTGAATGATCTTAAGGGTCTCTTCCAACCCAAACCATTCTATGATTCTTTGACAGCAATATTTCAGAACTGAGATTTGTGTATAAGTCATAAAATTGATTTATCCTCCAACTTTGGTCTCAAGTAACACATTTAAGCCCAAATAAATCCATTCCAATTTCTATTAATTACTTTTTCAAAAATATATGTACAAACACACAGTATTTGTGTATTCAAGTTTATGCTTCCAGATAAGCTTTATTTTTCAGTCTTGCAAAATATATCTCTTACATAGTTCTTCAGGTGTTTATCTATCTATCCATCTAATATTTGCATGCAATTATCGTCTCACATAGTAATTTGATAGTAGGTAGTAAAAGGGTTTCCTGTCATGAGTTAAAGATAGGAAAGCACTCGTTCATGGTCTGATCATCAAACTGAGAATAAAAAATCTCAGAGTCTTAATCTGGATAGAACTACATACCTGTATGACTTTTGTTTACTCATTTATTTTATCTAAGCTCTTGCAAAATGAAGTTGATGCCTACTTTTTTTCAAGGTATACCACTGTATCAACTGTTACTATTCTGGCTTTACTACATGCAAAACAGCTATGTTGATGTCATGCTTTTGTTTTTATAGAGTAAACCTGATAAGTTAAGGCATTTCAACTAAGCATGTGCATAAATGTTTGCAGGATTAGGACCTATCTTTGTAAATTAATTTCCAAATAAGGAGAATTACATTATATAATTTACTCGTCACATTCCAAAAAAAGCATAACAAAGAAAGACCCATATGAGATGATAATTTCTAAAAACTGTGATAATACAAGGCATAATGGTAGGTATTAATTTAACTGCATTTTACTTCTATTAACATCTGAATGACAGTCATCCTTTGTTTTTAAAAAAGACCCTACATGTTACTGTAATGCAAACAAAGATTCAGCTGATGTCACATGGGAAATTTTATCTACATCAGTAGCTAAATATGTTAAATGCTTTACCTTAAAGTTCACTTCCTACCACAGTGACTAGCTAACCACATACTTGATTACAATTCAAAATCTGAGTTACTTCTTTTATGACCAGAATAAAACTCATTAAAGCTACAAAACAATAGTATTTTTGTCTTATTAATGATTAATATTGATAATCTACTCCTTGTATAACAAATAAATCAAGATAGCGATGTTTTCAGCTTTACATAGATTATAACATATTAAATGATATAAAGATTATTTTTAAATAATATGAATATCTTTCAAAACTAATTTCATAACAGTGATTTTTAAATATCGTGTCTGATATTTCACTATAAATGAGAATCCTTATTAATGTTTATATAATGAAATATTCAATGATTTGCAAAAGATAAATTGTATAGAACAACAATCTGTTTTATCAACTATTGTACTACTTTTCTAATTTATAACTATGAAAGCACAGATGAATTGTCAGAGACCTCAGTGATGTACCTTATTTAGGAATAAACACTACTGTGTTTACTTTACAGTGATTTATTTTTGTATATCCACCCTACTTTGCAGTCACTCAATTTATATAAAAAGAACACTTGTTTTCAGAGATCTGGAGACATTATTTTCAAATAAAACTGAAATATTTCAAGAACTATTTAGATGATGCAGGTTATAGAAAAGTTGAATGTGGCAATATGCTACATAATAAAAACTAAACAGAAGTATATTTTCCTTTATTTTTCTAACTTAGCAAAAGTTAAAGGGTCTTGTTGCTTGAAGACATCTTTTTAATAAAACATGTCTATCATATTGACAGTTCAAAACTGAAAATACATTTTAAAAATGTTCCAGTATGCCCTGGTAACTCCTGAACACTGAATCCATCTGTGACAACTTAAAAAAAAAAAAAAAAAAAAAAAAAAAAAAAAAAAAAAGTAGTACAAACATGTCTAACTTAAGGAGCCTCAAAAGTCCTTCCACTCCTGTGAAGAATAACAATGTAGTATAAACAGACATATGCTAAGCATGTTCAGTTTAACCAGTATTAAGTATTTAAAATGTGGTTCTAGACCAAAAAAAGACCTCTATAAAAGTGACTTTTTTTTTCTGAAAAAGATATCTTCTTTAATGTATTTGTATAAAAAATCGCTGCTTAATTTATGTTAAAAGTTTTTCTGACTCCTCCTCATGGGTTAATCAGAACTCAGTCCTGTAAGATAATGAAAACTTTCATGTTCTACCTTCTGTAATTCATGTTGAAGGCACTAAGGATATTCAGAATTTTGAACCTCTCAGTTAATCAGTTCAAAATGTCAATGTTAATGAAGAACTGTGATTTCAGGAAGGGAATTCATATGCATCACTTGAAAAAAATACACAACTGCATGTTTGTAAATAAAGACAGGTTTCTGTGCTTATAGCCTTTTTCTACTTGTACAAATGTTTGATTAAAATAACATGATCTTCTCTTCCTAGGTTTCAATTGACACCTGGGAGACTGAATATTTATTTCTTTGTAAATATTTTGATTTTAATGTGACACTGCAAAAAAAAAAAAAAAAAAAAGTCGTTTTACAATGCCAGATTTATAGAAGGTCTGCCTTTAGAGTAGAACCATATTTAAAAATTCATCATGCAGACTGAGAAACAGATTTAAGTTAGTTATATCCACATAAATACATAAACAACTTCATAAACACACGAACAACACAGCACAAACTTCACTCTTGCACTTGAAAAAAGTAACAAAAAAAGGAGTACACTCACAGATAGAAAACTTGTTGCTGTTGTCTTTCCCTGGAAACAATTTAAATCCTCTAGATTTAAAATCTATGGCCTTTTTCACTAGTTAAAAACAAAACAAAACAAAACAAAAACAAAAAACAAACAAAAAAAACATGTATCAGGAAATACAGTCTAAAATATTTCATTTCATTTGACAAAATGTATCATGGAACTATATAAAAACTAAAGTACCAGCTACCTAGCAAGCTCATATTTTGTCCCTGCAGTGGGAAGCAACTTACTAGAATGAGTATTGAGACTAAATTTTTCATCAGACAAAGGAAAAAAGTAAGATTTGTAATGATTTTTTTTCTCCTGTATAACTGAGAAGAAAATGATGGCCAAAATGTTTACTTCCATGCACCATAAATAGTGTAAAACACTATCACAGATTTATGGAACCTGGAAAATAAAAACAATAATAGATAATGCTGTTCATAACCTGTTGTATCTTAACTAGTATTTCCACTACAGTAATAAAGACCAGTGCTTATCTCCTTGACATCAAAAAATAAATTAAAAAATAAAATAAAATAAATTACAGAACACTATCACACCTAAGGATTTTTTTTTGTCTTTTTTTCTTTTTTTTTTCCCCCTGAGGGCACATTTTAATTCAATTATGTTTTCCAGAAATACATAATTTAACATGGAAAAAAAAAAAAAAAAATGTGTCATCCACAACATCTTATTGAATACACACTGGAATCCAAAATATACTCTCAAGTTTGAATTCCATCATTACCCATGCAATACAGGACATATATTATGTTCTGCATATATTCTGAAAAAAAAATAATAGCAGTAGAAATAATAATGTATTTTTTGTTAACATATTTTGGCCTTTTTTGCACATTTAAAAATTTACATTAAAAAACAGTATTAAATTTGGTAAAAAGGCAAAGTTGAGGAAATAACCAAGAAAGTCACTATTACAGTACTCAAAAGTCCTTCTAAAATTAACATGTTGGAATACATTCTCAAGATTTATAGGCACTCAGATCAAATCTCCATGCTGAAATGTCTCCACTACTTCTTTTAAAAATCTACCCCAGCTACGTCCCTAGCTGGAAGAATCATGTTTATTCAGGAAATATATAGATTTTAGTATCTGTATTATGATCTTTCTGCATTGAAAACTGAAATCTTCTGCTTAGAGAAGGAACATCACATTATTAAATTAAGCATACTGGGCAAAGTTACTGTTTTAACTAAATACAGTCTGCCATTCTACTGTTGATTCTGCAGCTGACCTTTCCTTGCTTTAAAATTCTTATTTGCAAAGTTTTACCTCACCTTACCACCAATTCTATTGCTAAACTATATGAACAATATGTGTAAAACCCTTTATTTTGGACTATCTTTTTGATAAAGGCAGTTAATCAAAGCAAAACATGGCCTGAGTGATTTGTAATCATTACCATGCAAAAGAGCATAAGAAAAAAAAAAAAAAAAAAAAAAAAGTTACAAAAACAATTTATAGGACAATTGAGAAATCATAAGAGGTATTCCTACGCTTCTGATGGAAGAGGCTGTATTTTTTATTTATGGCTTTTAACAATTTTTTTTTTTTAGGCTTCTATCTCAGTACATAAAATGATCATCATCATAATGTAATGTATAAACATTGCCAATGGTTCTGGGAAGTACATTATTTGCAGGAGTAGAATGTACCTGTTGCCACAAAATACTATGAAAATTTTTATTTCAAATAATTGAAGTTCATAAAAGAATGCTGTAGGTAGAAGAAGTCATGGACAAAACAATTGTATGTTCATGAAGTATTTCAGTATAGCCATACTGAAATAAAAGCAATGCTCTCACATCAGTGTGTGAGATTTCTAAGTTGTTGTTTGTACATAAATATCAATCTAGGTGTAGAGCTTAAAGCTTCTTTAGGCTTACTTCTAGCATCAACATAAAATAATTCCTAATAGATCAGAAGACTGAAACCTCGGTATTCTTGTAACACCTAAGTAAAATGGGAGTAGGTCTGAATGCATGATAAAGTTGCTGGTATTGGTTTCAATTAGTAAGTTGCGTGTCCTTTATTTTCAGAAATCTTCATATCAACATAACAAAGAAAGAAGATGGTGAGTGTTTTTGCTTCATTTCATCCTCAAGCACCTATGTAATATATCCTCAGTTTACATACATGAGAAAAAGAGAACATATCTACAGTGGAACTGTAAAACAGGAACGAAATTCAAGTTTAAATACTACACCTGTGTTGTGCAAACATCAATACAGACTGGGGGATAAAGGCATAGAGAGCAACCACACGGAGATGGACTTGGAAGTAGGACTGAATGAAAAGCTCAACATGAGTTGGCAATGTGTGCTTGGAGCCCAGAAACCCAACCACACCATGGGTCGCACAAGTGATGAGATGTGATTGTCTCTTTTGCTCTGCCCTTTTGGACTCCACTTGGAGTATTGTTTTCAGCTCTAGGGCCCCAAAAATAATAAGGACGTGGATCTATTGGAATGAGTCCATAGGCAGATCATAAGGATGATCAGAGCACAGATGCTGGAGCACCTGTTCCGCGAAGGCAGGCTGAGAGAGCTGAAGTTGTTCAGCCTGGAGAAGAGAAGGCTTATGAGAGATCCCATTGCAGCCTCTTGGTACTTAACGGGGGAAAAGTAAGGAGGGACTCTTCATCAGGGTGTATAACAATAGAACAAAGGGTAATGGATTTAACTAAGAATGTCTAGATTTAGATAGAAAATTGAGAAGAAATTACTTATTATTAAGGTGGGAAGGAACTAGAACAGGCTGCCCAGAGAAGTTATGGATAACTAATTCCTGGAAATGTTAAAGTCCAGGTTGGAGAGGGCTCTAGGCAATCTAATCCAGAAGGAGGTGTCCCTACTGCTACAGGGGACTAAAACTAGATGGCATTTAATGTTCCTTCCAACCCACAACATTCCATCTTTTTAAAAAATATCTGTAGCTATTAAATATAAGGAAAGCAAGAAACTCAAGATCTCTGATTGTTCCTTACATTCTCAGAGGTGAAAGAAACTTTTAACTATGCCTTGTATGCTAATTTATTGAACAGTACTTTAAAATTATAGTATGAAGAAGTAGATATAGACACATATTTTGTTCCAACATGTCTAGTCGATAAAGAATGTGTCAGGCTTGGTATGTATATACATACATAGAAAAACAGCTCTCCTTCCAAAAACAAACAAATAAACAAAAACAACAACAAAACCAAAACTACAATAAGTCTACTTTTTAATACTTTCAAAACTAGGTATTTTTTGAATGCCAGTGTGGACACCAGGGAAGAAAATGTGAACTGTTTAAAAACAATTTTAGTCTGCACGTGACAGTAAGCATGGTGGATTTCACTTTTCAGAAGGTTCAAAGGATAGATTCATGCCAGGAAATACTGCAGCTGCACACATCTAAGCTAGTTCACAAAGAGAAATAGACACTTTAAGGGCTCAATTTATTTGGCCTTGGATACCTATTGTCTCATGAGATGAGCTTAAACTTTTATATCCTCTTTTCTCTCCAGGTCATTCAGATAATGATTATGATATGTGATAGTGCTGCAAACAGCTAAACATGTTCAGACTAATCTCATATTTCTTAACAGCCAAGACACAGGAAAAATAGATGAGTCTAAACAAACAAGATACCCCTGAGATGGCATACTGTTACAGATGGAAAAAAGAGACAAGATCCCCAGTGCTTTGGAGAATACTATAGCATAAATTAAAACAGATGTGAACACAAAGCTTCCTTTATGCCCTGACCTTCATTCTACTTCAGAATCAATTTCAAAGTAACACTGAAGATCTAGATCAAAGAAATCAAGCTGTTCAGAGACCAAACTTAATCAGTTTATTACCAAGTCTTTATTTACCAAGTCTATTGTATCTGCATTAGAATTAACCCTTTGTATATGAGTTTAATTACATAATTGTCAAGACTATCAAAACTATTTTAAATTTATAATAAGCTATCCAGTATAGTCATATCTCCATTGCTATATGTAAACAGAAGGTTATAATGTTGTTTAAAACTACTTTAAATAGCTGTGTTTTGTAATTTAATTTTGTTTTTGTTGTCTTAATTCTTAAATTTAAATATAATTAAGTATATTTATTTGTGTTTATTTAGCTTGGGCAGAATTGGTGCACAGCTCTGACAGACGTAAATGTAATTTTCATCATGTGATCTGATGAGTGTAAACTGTCTCATCAAAGCTACTTGATACTTAATCAGAGATTATTTTAAAAAAGCTCTGAAAATCTGGAAACTATTCAGGCATACATCTTGGAGCATACGTTCAACACACTTGTGCTTATTTCCCCACAAATGGCCTTGATACACAAGAGAAGATTACATAGCATAATTTTTTCTAAAGCTGGAAATTCCATTGTTTTCTGCAGATATAAAAGATGGATCTAAATGGTTTGTTGAAGAAAGAAGGATATAAATAATTGTGAAAACTGAGTAAGTTCATACATGAAGTTTGCATGTGAGATGGATGATCTGAGATTCAGGTAACGGAGTAGACTCGTAAATGGTAGACAATCTATATACAAACTGAAATAAGTTCAGAATAATTTTGTTTCAGTCTTTATCTAAAGTAGTTTCCCATGTAAGATACTGAAATTTCAATTAGTTCTAGGCAAAGTTTTACTACGTTGGCTCACAAAATCAGAGGCTGATGGTGGTATGGTAGTAGAGGTTGAACCTTACCACCAATATCCCATTACACTTTTTTGCCTCCCAACAGATGGCAGCAGAGGGGCAGTCTGAGAAAATGACATCTAACATGGAAGTGCATATGAAGAAAAGGTGTGGAATATACTTCCTTCAGCAGAAAAAAATACACCCATTGACATTTATTGATGCTTGCTGAACATTTCTGGAGACCAGTGGATGTTACCAGAGTGAGGCAGACAGGTAATACATTTCAGTGGTCGTGACAAGTCATGCCTCCTAGTGCTGATTTTTACAAGCGTATTACGTAGGCTCTTGTTCATTGCTAGTGAAATTGCACAGCTAATGAAGATAATTATGATGAAAAATTGTTTTTCACAGGTGATAATTTGATTTATCAGAAAGTGTTACTGTGATCTTTGTAATTATTATAGTTTCCATGGAAATAAATAGAAGGCATTAATATCAGATCAACTTATGTATGTTCCTATATAATGTTTCATGAAATATGCAATATCTCTGGAAACAAGGGTAAGTTGTGTACCCCTCACAAGCTCTCTATTCTGTTTCTCACTTTCCACTTTCATTTAAATTCAGCTGCAATTGCCTGAGCATACTATAGAAAAGGTTTTGACACTATGTTTTCCTAAGAATTTTTTTCCCCTCTGAATTTACATGATGAAAATTCTTCCCACATTTCTGTTACTCAGAAAATAAAAATCAAGATCACTTTTTCCACTTTCACTGGGCCCAAATATTAGGGAACACAAGCTAAAATTAAAAGTTGTTATAGATTCAGAATTACATAATCTACAGCAATAAGTATATTCTCTGGATTTATTTTATCCAAGAAATAATGTGTAATTTACTGCTTTCTAAAGGGACAAAAGACAGTTTGGAATATAGTTCAGAGCAGACTGGTGCAGAACCAGTAAATCACTAATCATTCAAGAACTTCAAAATCTGATTATAGCAAATTTTCCTTGCAGCAGTTACTATTTCTAATGACAGAAACAGCAATCTGATATTCTCTACTCTTCCCATATGTAGTGCTTAGTTTCAGGTATGGCAAATAAACTGCATATCATACTTCTAGGTGTATGTCTAATTCAGTATACCTGCTCCAGAGGTAGGTCTACATGCACAACAGATTCCCAGATTGTTCAATGAACATAGTGATATACTTCAATGAAACCTGTAACAAGCATATTATTATAACCTAACATGTGCATTTCACGTTTATATTAAAATTTCATGTATTTTGATTTTACTTTAATGTAAAGCACTTCCATTTCAATTGTGCAAATTCTCAGTTTATTCTTTATCTACAGATGAAAACCTATGACAATTTTCAGAAAACAATACCATGCATGATGTAAGCCATATATAATTTAATATGCAATTGAAAATTTGTCTTTGGGTTCTTATCTCCATTAAAAATACAATGAAAAAAAAAATACATGGAAAGGAAAAAAAAAACACCCTACTCCTCTTTTGACTGAAAAATAAAATATGTGTACAGCTGCTGGAACTGTAAAGTTATTGCAAAATTTTATGTAGGAACTCACCCTGTTGTATTTTCATTACAAATTATAAAAATTGTTAGTATCTGAGTTCCAACTAATATAAATAATCAATTTGTATAATAAAGTAATGCAGTGATTATCTGAACTATGTAAAATGAAGTAGAACATGTACTGATAAAACAAAAGTATACTCATACAGGTTACAAGTGTATAATATTCATTACATAATATAAGTTATGACGTTAATACTAAATTAAGAATGATGAGGAGATATAATTATTTTGTACAAATGATCTCTGAAAAGCTTAAGGTAACAGTTTTTCTACAGTATATCAATTTATATGACAAATTTTCTAATTTGGAAAAAGTACCATTTAAGAATGAAAGCAAGTATGGCTCATCTGTATAAAGTAATAAAAAACTACACTAATGCTGGTTTTCATATTCTAACAACTATGTATTTCACTTATACTAACATATCACCAATATATCATATGGTCAAAATACAAAAACATTACAGCAGAAAACTAGTGACGCAGTAAGTCAGAAGACAAACATAAATTACGGAAGTTAACATGTCACATATAATGAAGAGCACTTAAGAACTGCAGGAACCACAATAAAAATAAATAAATAGAAAAGCAAGGTAGCAGCATGAAGTTGGTATTTAAGTATGAAGAGAAATAAGTTATTTAAATTCATATACTGGAATCAATATTATATAACATGACAATTGTGAGAAAACTAAATTACTCTATCACTGTATATATGCATCTTTACTATTATGTCATTGTAGTTAATGACTGTGAAATGTAAAGGAAAAATGTACAGACAAAAAAAATAATGGTACTGTTTTTGTAAGAGTTTTCATTAAAAAAAAAAAAAAAAAAAAAAAAAAGTGAACATTCCAATAGGCTTGTTGGCTTTTTTCGTCAGTAGATGTTTCTATGACTCATTGTTAATATGCAATATTGTTCAATTATAACTTTCTGGTTTATCTATTGGATAGACTTATCAAAGGATTTTTTTTTTAAATGTACTCTGCTGATGTACTCTGTAAAAAATGTCATCTGCTGATTGTGTAATTTTTTTATTTTTTTTTTCTGTGTACGGGTAAAAAATAATTTTATTACTTCAGATGTCATAAAAGTTTGGTACAGTCACCACTGAAAACAGACATCTGCAAAACCAGGGCATTAATTGCAGGAATACTTCAGCAAATATACAGAGTCCCTCAGTCAGGAAATTCTGTGCATTCTTTACATAAAGGATAATAGTACAGCTAGGATAGCAGTTAGATACAGAAGTACACGTTTTACTTCCCTGTTTTTCTACACTTCTTAAACGGTCTTAAGAAAAAGATACACTGCACCGCTAGCCTCTTCTAGTTGCTTTACATACAACATAAAGGAACAACCATAAAAATGTGTGCGTGATTCGGAAATATGTTTTTCTTACTTTCAATCACAATGGACTGGACTGTTGGATGAAAACCGATCTGCTTTCCAAAGACTTTGAAACAAGAAGATGTAAAAAAACTTAGATCACCATTATCGGTTCTTATCTAAGAAAAATCTTGAACAAACTATGGATTATCAATTTCCTTCATCAAACAAAACCCATCTATGTGTCTCAGTGCGTTTATGAAATAGGTAATTTCAAGCTTATTATGAAACATTAAACAAATACAGTTCAGCAATTAAATGCTCGAGTATGAAAATTGTATGTGTCATGCTGATAAAAATGTATTGGATTAGTAGATGTAAGAAACAAAGAGTACACAAATCTTATATATTAATATTCTTATAACTAATAAGAATCTATGAATCAAGCTGAAAAATTTATTGACTTTCTTCAGACTAAGATCACTATACACCTGAGTTTCATTCATGCAGAAAGAAAAAGCCCACTAAAAAATCTGCAAACATATCCACACTGATTTCTTACTTAATAATCTCTCCTTCCCTGCTCCTCTTTTCCTTTGTTTCCTAAGTAAATCTCATAAAATTCATAAAATTCAGGATGTAGGAATATATTTTCTATCAAATCCTTACAGTGCTTACATCAAAAAATACACAAAGTAGTGCTCTATCTTTTACTGAGTCTTTCAAAAATTCAAGACAGTTAAATAGCTCCATCTTCAAACCTTTCTTTCTTTTTTTTTTATTTTTTTTTTATTTTTTTTTACCAGAAGAGTTTCACTGGCACCCTATTAAATTTGTCTTTCGTGTTCTCTTATAGTTTGATTGTTTTCATTTTCTTATTCTCTCTTGCCTTGGAATAAAAATATAGAATTAAAATAAACTTGTCTTATAACTTACTAAACTTCCTTTAAGATGTGGCAAAAAAAATGAAGTACAGGATTAATGGAAAACATCTGGCGGAAAGCTTTTGTTTTTTTCATTTTGAATAGTTTCTTCCTAATTATTATGATGATATTGTATAAAGTCAGATATCAAGTACCATTTGGCAAGTTAAGTATTCTAAAAGAAGTAAGGGAGAAAGATAGAGAAATAAGAAAGGAATGGAAAGAATGTAGGGGGGAAAAGAGTTGAAAATGAGGGAAAGTAAAAAAGAATGGATACATCAGTAAAATGAATAAAAGTTACTTTAAAAATAAAAAGCTAAGTAAAATAATCAAAGCAAAAGAACTGTTATCTTCCTTCCTCCCCACACACAAGCTGTTACCTATAACAATATGGTTAAAATACTGCAAATATTTGATGTTTCTGATTTGTAGAAGGGGAATCTGAATCCAGAGTGCTGAAATGTGTTCAAATCTGCTGTTCTGTTGAAAATAAATGGGGTTTAAGTTCATGAAAATAGCAGTCATTTTTTGGACTGCTACATAAGGACTACAGTCACCCATTAAGTTTTCTTTCTAATGTTTGTGCTTGATTTCACTAAGCAATTTTTTTTTCCTCCGACCTCTCTTTGTCCATATTAGACTTATTTTTTCTGTATTTTGTGTGAAAACCTAAACTGATTATTTATGAACTGTAGCGATCACATTGCTTATACCATGTCACATAGTTTATACCTTGCACTCTTTTCTATCTACAATATAGAGAACTTTGGGATGGATTCTGCAGAACTTCTGAATCATCCACTGTACTTAATCAGGTCTTAAAAAATCATTTCATTCTTTTCCTCTGTGTGACTTTCTAGATATGAACAGGTATCTACCTGGCAATACTGTAAATATCCTTTGCCAATATTCATTTAATTGGTTTTGGGGGGGGAGGGAGAGGGATAAATAAAGCACAGCATTTTATATATGAATATTTTAACATCAGAAATTAAACCACTTCTCAAGAAAAGAAAGAGAGAAAGATGGTTACAAGAAATTGTGCATGCAGAACTTTCCTTATATGATAGGAGTTAATTCTTTTCTTCTGTGATCAAGAAGTTCATACTCATTAAAATGAAGAACAAAACTCCAATGACTTAACTGGAGATATTTCATTTTCAATCCACTTCCTTTAATAGAATTAAGAAGCCTTTAAAAATTTGTTACGCTCAATTTGTAAAATTATTTACACTTAGTGGTACTTTTAAAAGCCAGAGAAGTATAATAACATGTCTGCAAAAGTGAGCATCAGACTTTATTATATCTGGCAGTGCCAGATCTAGGATTCTTCTCAATGATCTGAAAGGAAAAAAAAAAAAAAAAAAAAAAAAAAACAACTCTGCTACTCCTATATAATCAGCTTTATTTTTTTTTCCTTTACTTCTATATCAAGATTTACTTAGAAATCTTGACACATCCTCTTTTTCCACTGTAACCAGAAGATTTCCATCATTCTCCATAGTATATTATTAGGATGAGTGTGTACTTCTGCATTAAAAATGAAGATATATCTTCAGAAAATAAAAACATGCTATGAAAGCATTCTATAGAAAAATTTCCAAAATATTTCTCATTATGTTTACATATTCTGAATGAAAAATTTTAGGAAAAAAATGCAGCTAATAAGAATTATAAAATGACTCAGTAGCACTGATAGCATTTCTAAACTCTGAAATCTTAATATAAGAAACAGATTGTAGATAAGATAAAAAAATAAAGTTCTCTTCGAGTAATGTAAATATCATCAAGGTAACAGTACTTAAATACTTTAAAAGAAAATAAATAAGGTAAAAAACACATTTAATTTCCTTCCTGACTTCTCATGTGGATA
The DNA here is from genome assembly GCF_016699485.2 of Gallus gallus. Taxonomy (NCBI): domain Eukaryota; kingdom Metazoa; phylum Chordata; class Aves; order Galliformes; family Phasianidae; genus Gallus; species Gallus gallus. Next base: position 132,933,930 of record NC_052533.1, read on the forward strand.
AGATGAGAAATTTCATACTAGAAAGTGCAATCTAGTACCCATATGAAATTTTGTTAGAAGAAGGAATACACTTTCATGAACTTGGATTCCTGCTTTCATGAGAACTTAGAATCTAGAAAAAAAACTTTTTTTTCTAAAAACTTAGAAAAGTGTTTCTCTTTTAAAATATTTTTCATTAGATAATTACGTTGCCTCTTGAAAGCAAGATTTTCACCCTTATTCTCCCTTCTCCTTCCAGAAGACTTATCCATTGCAGTAACAGGATTTTTTCTCACACCTCACCTTAAATATATTTATTTCTATAGTATGGAATCATTTTCTTTAAGTTCTCTAAATACAAGAATTTGCTACCTGAAATATTTATCCCTTCATCCTGTCTGTGATATTGTTTTATAAGATGGAATACTCAAATCAATACAATATCAGTATAGTTCTTTCATTCATCTGATTCAGCCTGAATTCTTTTTAAAGAAGGAATGTAATCATGTGCAGTATCTCCCAGGAGATATCATTGATATCATTGCTACCTTAAAAAAAACCCCTGTATTTGTACTTTCTTATCTCTTATGGAAATATCTCACTGAAAGCTTCTGGATTTCCTTTTCTCTCTCTCAGACAGGCAGAACAAGAAATCTTTCTTCTGTCATTTCCATCTAATAAACTGAGAGAAAAACTTCTGCAGACAACCTACAGTTACTTTTGAAGTGCACATGTTGAAACATAGAATCACAGAATGGCCTGGGTTGAAAAGGACCACAATGGTCATCGAGTTTCAAAACCCCTGCTATGTGCAGGGTCACCAACCACTACACCAGGCTGCCCAGAGCCACATTCAGCCTGGCCTTGAATGCCTCCAGCAACAGGGCACCCACAACCTCCTTGGCAACCTGTTCCAGTATGTCACCACCCTCTGTGTGAAATGCTTCCTCCTAATATCTAATCTAAACATCCCCTGTCTCAGTTGAAAACCATCCCCCCTTGTCCTATCACTATCTGCCCTCATAAACAGCTGTTCCCCTTCCTGTTTATATGTTCCCTTCAAGTACTGGAAGGCTGCAATGAAGTCTCCCCGGAGCCTTCTCTTTTCCAAGCTAAACAATCCCAGTTCCCTCAACCTTTCCTCATAGGAGAGGTGCTCCAGCCCTTTGAATGTGAAAGAATAATTTTTATCTAGTAGATTTAGTTTAGATCTCTAGTTGTTGCTGTACATCCCTTTCATACAAACTCAATTTAATAATAAAAACATACTTTTCACTTAGAGATTCTGAAAGATCTTTTTCATAGAATTCTCCTTCAGAATCCAACAATAAGACTTATTCTATTGTTATCCCTTTACACCAATTCCAGTCTGTCATAAAACATAACATTATTCTGATATCACCTGCAGTATTCTCAAAAATTACACATACACCAGATGTTTACTAAGTTGTAAATAAAATAGTAAGTTTTCATAAACTGTATTTAGTACACTAAAATTTTACTTTTTTTCAAGAATTGATTACTTTACATAGATTTGCAAGCAAAATTTCTGCTTAAGAATGTGGGGAAAATATGTTTCCAGAAAAAAAAGTTATTATTATTATTTTTTTAACAACTATTAAATAGAGAAAGAATTTAAAAAGGAATTTACATATAGTTTTTAAGTAAGTGCTATAAATATCTCCATTGGAAGTTAATTTGTGGGTCAAGATGAGTAAATATTCACGAGTATTTGTTTGTTAAATAGAAGTTAAAATATTTAAATAGAAATGTACTGAAAACTCCTTAGAAACATCTGTGGAGCATTTGCCCATAGCAGAAATTACTCTCTATCACTAACAATACTCTCACATTCACAAATACTTTCTCAAAATATGTCTGTATAATGATGATTGACAAACAAAATATTGATAATTACAAAAAAAAAAAAAAAGAAGATATTCTTTTACTATATGATTACCCACTTCAGTGTCATATACATGTATTCTGTTATGTGGTTTTGATATAATAAAATTATATTTTGAAGTGTTGTATAGGAAATGTTAACAAAATCAAAACTTTAAACATGGCATGAGAGGAGAAACTACAAACACAACTAGGCATGGATTTTATTTTCTAGGATAATATATACAGGTTTCTTCTCACCTGTGAGTGTTTGGTGATACTGGTTTAATTTATTAAAAACAACTAGTATAACATCGATTTAACAAAATCTTAGTCTCAATTATTTTCCCCTGGCATAAAGTTTTGTGCTTTAATATGGCAAAGCCTCTCAGAAGGGCTTTACATATATATTATGTAAGCCTTACATATTAAAGGACAGATCACAGAAGAAAATGACAGTGAGAAAACAGTAGAGGACATTGTTGAGCAACAATTACTAATAGGTGACAGAAAAAGCAGAGTTATTGTCAAATTTAACTGAAGAGATACTATACTCATCTCTCTAAATCAGAAGAATTTATAATAGACCTTCATCTACTCCCTTCATAACTTAAAATAAGCCTGCTTTCTCCTTTTTAAACCTGTCTAAAATGTTCTTAGAAGAATACTCAAACACACAATCCTTAAATAAATAAATAAATAAATAACAGATTTGCATTGATAAAAATAGAATTGAAAAATAAAGCTATTTTGTGATTTCTGTTTCATTTGCAAATCAAATATAATGTGGTGGGGTTTTTTTGGTTTTTTTTTTTTTTTTTTTTTTTTGGTGGGAAGAGTGTCATTTTTGTTGTTTTTTTTCCCTCTCTCAGTAAACCTACTTAAGTCATATAATGTTTTTAAAAGCTCAGTTGTTTAAATACATTTTAGTAAATTAAGCTACATTAATTTATACCAGGTGACTATCTGATCCAGTAAGATAACGGATTACACTCTTAAGTCATCTTTAGACAACAGCAACCATATAATAAGACAACTACAAATTGCTTGTGCTATAAAAGATGTTCCTCCTCATTCTATTTGTGCTTATATGTTCTCCAGGAAAAATAGCTTACAATGAAGCAATGGAATAGCAAATAAGTAAATAAATAAATAAGTATGTGAGAAATAGTACTCAGTAACATTAACCTGAAACATCAAATTGTGTATCATTTAAACAAGAACATGAAATTTCTTTCCAAATGTCTATGCTGGTTAAATTAAGACATTCTAGCATTGCAGTTTCTTGTTCTACTATTTCTGATATTGTCATTTATCTTTTAATGTAATAAGTTGTGCTTTCTATTTCAAGCTCAATAATGTGTTCATTATTAATATTTTTTGCATATGGATTAAGTAATCTGAACATAGGGATATGTCAGAACTTTATTTTTAATACTGAAATAGGCAACAATGAATTTTCTGATCATACATATTTTGCTTCATTCATTGATTATGTGTTTGATAGAATACAAATGTACAGATGTTAAAAAAAAAACAAACCTCTGCTAAAGATTTAAGCAGAAGAGAGATAGATACATCTCCATCACCGCTTATTTTAGAACAAAAGAGCTATTTGTAAGACATATTTTTTAATGTTGTAATAGCTTATGTGTAAACATGTATGCAACACAGAATAATATATTTTATCTCAACTTTTATCTCACACTAGGCTTGATAACAACACATAGCAAACTATGAAAGGGGAAATAAAAAAAAAGAAATTACTTGATCTTTTCCTGTTGTCTTTCTATAATTCAGATTAATTTTAATTACTATGACAATAGTACTTCATTTTCTTTCCATCTGTCTGTCTTCCTAAAACTAAGTTTAAAATTTTGTTTCCCATTTGATTCAATTATACTTCTAGAATGTATATCTGGCCTTTCACTTCTGATTTATAGAAAATACTTTTCAATAACTACATGGGCACAAGTAAAATAATATCCAATACCTCTATGAGTAACAACTGCAAGTTCTTTAGTTCTTTCTATTTGCTCAGCTTTTCTTGGTCGTCTTCTTGTTCTTTGTAAGTTTGCTTGATGAAGGGAGAGTGCTTCTTTGGAAGAGGCCGACTCCAGAACTGATTTTCTTACATTCATAGCTTGCACTTGTTGTTCTTCAGGATGTTGTCTATGGATGGTCACTGCACTGGATACAGTAACATCTGCAGATGTGCTAGCAACAGTAATAGCACCAGGAGTGGCCGCAATAGGCTCTTCTAACTCACCAGTGGAGGCAGTTTTGATCAAAGTGGAAGAACCTGTGGGACACACAGTAGCACTGGATGCTAACTTTTTCTTTTGAATTGTGTTTTCTTGATCAACCTAAGAGATTAAATTTCCTTCCGTTTAACATAGAAAAGGCAACTGACATGAAAAGAGGAAAGTGAAGATGCTTTATTTAAAAATTTGACATAACCTGAACATTTCTTAATGGTAGTGGACATTTCATAACTATTGTGATATTACACATTTAGTTTCAAACATCCTGAGAAAGCTCAGAGTGCTAAAGTTTGTATCAGTCAGAATGACAGCACATAATTTTCCCTCCTACAAATTCAGTCAAGAAAATACCATAGATGGAGCAAAATATAGAGATTTATCATTAAAGGAGACCCCATGAGTAGAAAAGTGCTAACTGCCCTATTGAGGAAAGACACAGTAGCATTACACAGTAACCTTGGTTGTGGGCTAAAACTGATACTCCAACTGCTAATAAACCAGTCAGATGCACTCATGCATCTAATTCTTTTCATCCAATCTTGAAAAGGATCTGAAATCTCAAAGCATTTACAGCTGAAATAAAGCCAAGAGTAGATGGAGAGTAAAAGGTAAACCTTAAAACAAACAAACAAACAAACAAACAAACAAACAAACATATCCATGATTCTATGATTCTACAATCATCTCAATTGATATTGGGCAAAGGCTGTGTTTATAATTATCTATTTTTTTGCTCTCAGATTTCTATAAAAATAAATGAATGATTACTTCACTCAAAATACTCACCAAAAAAATTCTTTTTTAGCTATTTTTTTTCTAGACACTGTTTAGAAAAACATTTATTTAACACTTCTAGCTTGTGTAGAAGCTAAAATACATAAAACATATGGGATTATTTTTATTTTTTAATATATTTGATTAACATTTTGATCCTTCTCCAGTACCTAGATTTGGCTGCAGATCTTTGAAGGCCAACTCTCTCACATGTGAATACTTAGGACATCTAACACAATAGCATCTTCATCTTGACTGGAACAGATAAACAACTGGGCAATGCATAATAAAATTAGTAAGTAAAAATGTGGTAGCAATGGTAGTGGGAGGACAGTTGGACTAGATGATCCATTCCCAACCTTAAAATTCTATGATTCTATGAAATTACCATTTAAAAGTTGATATACATGAATTGTACTATTTTCTATTAGAATGTTTAAAACATAATACTGATTAAGGAGCTCTTCAAAATTCATTCAAGCAATAATGTTCCATGCTTTTATATTTATGTCCAAGCTTTCCTCTCAGAGGCTTTAAAACTTGTCCTTGAAGTGTAATGGATGATAACAGGATTGAAACTAAACAGTTTTTGCACAAATTAGTAGAGGAATTGCTAGAAAATGGAAATAGGATTCTCAGTGGAACTGGGGAGCATTTAGCACCTTTTCAGCATGAGTTATATACCAAACACATTGACAAAATAATGAATATGACTATAAGCAAATAGAGCTCATTATAGAATACATAATACAGATAAATATAACATAAATAAAATACAAAATGATAATAAAGTCTGAGGAGTTTGTGCTGCAAAAGTTTTAGGTGGAAAGTGTTTTGTTTTTCTATACTATTGAAATGCTAAGAGAAAAGATTTTTTTTAAGCATTAAACAGGCAACAAACAGATCTTTTTTATGCATTAAATATATTATTTTTACAATCTTACATTTAATGTCTTAATATCCTTTCTGTGGTACAGCACTTCTAAATCATACAGCAGCAGTTTCCTGAAAAACTAAAGCTTAAAAGAACTACATAAGATTCCATGTTTATGTATGGTAGGTAGAACCATGAAGCTTCTAATAGAGGGAAAATGAAACAAACACAACCCACTACTTATAGTCCTATGATGGCAGCAATGTAAGCAACTGAAGTAGATCTAGGCATGTTTTATTCTTTATTTGAGAATAAAAGAAGAACAAATTCAAAACAAAGAATATCAGAAGACCAGACTAGATATGATTCAGATAGAGTGAATTTCTGACAGACTGATATCAAGATTAAAAAACAGAAAATACAAGTACATGACTGAGAATACTGAAGAAGGATAATGTTGATTAAAACAAGGAAAGAAAGAAAGAAAGGAAGAAAGAAAGAAAGGAAGAAAGAAAGAAAGAAAGAAAGAAAGAAAGAAAGAAAGAAAGAAAGAAAGAAAGAAAGAAAGAAAGAAAGAAAGAAAGAAAGAAAGAAAGAAACATGTACAACATTACACATACCCTTTACTTTTAATGTAAAATTTATGTAGATGTGTCTTAATCATGCAAGGCAACGAAAAAAATAATCAGTAGTCACCAGCCTTTAAGATCAAGCTTAAATCAAAATTACATTCAGGATCTCAAATAAATGGCACATTATGTTCCAGCACTTTAAAGATGCACACCACTAAAGTGGACAATGATAAAAGTTAAGATAAAGATGATCTAAAAATAAAAGAAAACAAGAAAAATTCTGCTTAAATAAAGTTTCAAAATGTGTGTATTAAAAAGTAACTCATTGCTACAGAAGTAACTATCAAGCAGAACACCTTATTTGTTAGGCTAACTAGAAAATAATGTGGAATTAAAAGGAGATTAAGCTGATAAAGCACAAAGCAACTAAGTTCAGAAAAGCAACCTGAATGATCTGCTACTGAAAAGTGTTTTAACTGCTAAAACTTTGAATAATGGAGACATATGGAAGATCCATAAGCCTGTCTATTTATATAAGAGTGGAGGTTGCTCCTGATTCTAACGTCACGTTTAGTAAAGAAAGAAGGCAATGGCCTTTGACATTTCCCTGAGACAATGCTCCATAAATAGATAATGAATGTGTGCTAAACGCACTCCATTTGTATATGCAATATGCTACAATTATACACAAGGTTGCTCTTGTAAACATATGATAGCAAAAGAAATTTACCCCAGATAAACTAACAGTGGAAATTCTCATTTAAATTAATCTCGTGGACTAACTTTGTACATGTAGTCACTGATGGAATAAAATAATCTAGGGAGAACTTGAATATCTTTTCAACCTGGCAGAAGCATTCATCAAGGGGGGAAAAAAAGTCAAAACCAATATCTATTACAATTTTCCTTTGTAGAACACTACAGACTGGGAAGGCTCACTTTAAATTGGGGAACACTAGAGGTATTTATCATCCCTCTTTATTCAACATAGATATTTAAAATATTTTTATTTTAAGTTGTTATCTATGTGCTGAAATACTGAAATGGAATTTAACCACTTTTCAGAACTGTAGACCTGAAAATGAGTAGTTACATTTATCATAGGAAAGTTCATGTTTTGGAAAGCCAGATTAGACAAATGCAGTTCTTGATTTAGATCTTTATTTAACTCAATGTACATTTGAGAAACAGGTTATATTTCTTAAGTAAAACCAATTAGAGAAGGCCACATGAGTTTTATGCTTATTTTAGAAGTTTGAGCTCTGTGTTATATTAGCATACTATGTTCAATCCCAAATTAAACTGCATATTTCATCTGTAGCTGCTATCTTCTCTAAGAATGAAACTGTTTTACTCTTCCATTTGGGTTAACACAGGCAAAAATACGAGGGATCAGTCATTATGCATTGGCACATGACCTAATTCTGACTTTTTCATAAAATTAACATAATTAGCTGCCAATATGTAATTATCATTATTTCTTAAAAGATAATTTGAAATAGTGTTTTAGTAGGATTCAAGATTTTAAGGAAAATGAATTAATCTGCAGCATTTAATTGACAGTATGAAATTGTTTTCTGATACTAATCATCAACTGTTTCAACTGCAATGTCAGTTAAAAATAAAGAATTGACGCAAACTATGTTACAGTAACTTCTGATTTTACAAGCCAACTCTTATAATTCAGTAGACTGAAAGTACAGATAACAGCCAGAATGACTTGACAGACTTGAAAATTCACCACTAAACATTTTAAATGTAACTAAAGTAGTATAATTCATCCAGAAGTATTCACTAAATGTTTTAAAGATATTTTTTTCTTTTTCTTCAGAGACAACTGGTATATGAACAAATGATTTTCCTACTTATTTCTTCACTGGTTAGTAACACTATGTTGATTAGAAGTCAAATGGATATTAAATGATTTTTGTTTGTATAACACTGGAATTAATATATATGCTTTTTTTTTTTTTTTCTTTTTTTTTTTCTCCATAGGATCATAGAATAACTTAAGGCAAAATGGAGCTCAGACTGTTTTATGTCCATGCTCTTGCATAGAGCAGGGTCTGTTCTGAGGTCAGACCAGGTCACTCAGGGCTTTATCCTCATCAGATCTTGAGAATACTTTTCAGGACAGAGGCTGTAGGATCTCTGAGTCAACTGGTTCAAATGCAAGAGTCACAGAAATAAATACATAAATAAATAAATATTTATCTTGATATATGGTCTGAAGATCACTTCAAACTTTGTCAATTTTATCTCACTCTCAAGACAAGTTCCACTGCAATAAGCTTGGCTCCATCTGTCCAATAACCCCCTTGCAGGCACTGGGAAGCTGTTTTTATATAGTTTTCCCCTTTTCTCAAAGATGAACAACTCCAGCTCCAACATCCACTTCTCATGGGACAAACGCTCCATCCTCTAACCACATCTGTGGCTCTCCACTGGACTTTCTCTAGCAAAGAACACTTCTTTCCCATACTGCAGTCTAAACGTGGATGTAGTATTCCAGACATGATCACAGGAGTGTTGAGTAAAGGACAGTAAACCTTTCCCTTCATCTGCTGGCTACATTTTTGTTAATATAGGTCAGGATGCTGTTAGCCCTTTTTGTTGCCAGGATACACTGCTCTCTCAAATTCTTCTTGTCATCTGCCACGATCCACTCTTTTCAGCAGTTGCTTGCTGCTTGCCATTCCTATGCCAGGGTTTCTGTCTTCTTGCATGCAAAGCTTTAAACTTGACTTCGTTGAGTTTCACAAATATCCCATTGGCCTATTCCTCTACCTTGTCTACATCCTTCTGATGGCAACCCTTTCCACTACTGTATTGACTATTGACAGACATTCTGGTGTCATTTCAAATTTGATGATATTCTAGATCACTAATAAACATAATGAAAAGAACTTGTACCAGGATATACCTTTGCAGTACTCCACTTGTTGCTGGATTTCAGGTAGGGTATGGCCCATTAACAACTCCCCTCTAAATTTTCAAGTTATTACCTTCAACAGGGGGAGAACACATGAAAAATTGGCAGATTATTCATAAAATGGTTCACAAAAAAATATAGTCAATGCTTGACTAAGACTAAATAATGGTATCTAAGCATAATGTTCAGCAGCTGTTATAATTCATTACAATTTGTGAATATTTGCTTGCTCTCAGATTCTAAACTCTATCTGATTCTTAGGAATTAATCAGTAAAACTATCTTGTTTGTTCATGGCAAATTTAAGATGCAAGACTCTATTAGTCTTTATGACACATATGATCTAAACAAAGATTTTCCAAACAAAGCTAAAGGTCGTTAAACCAGATTGTTCCAAATGGGACTCAATATACTAAAGGGATAAAGTCAGACTGTGTTTCTAAATAGCAAAAAGCTACTCTTTCTTTTCACAGTGGATAACTGAGGTGTTGACAGTCTTTAAAATAAAACCGCATATTTCATTAAAGAAAATAAGAGGTAGTCAGAAATGCATCTGGAATTTCAAAGAATAATAATCACTGCATTCTATCTTCATTCTTTTTTCAGATGTTCAAGGAGATTCAGGCAATACTTATTAAATACCCTTACTTAAAACCTTTGCATATTTTATCTTTGTAGTGGCTAGTGTGTCACGTTAAGAGGATTATTTTTGCTGGTAAAATATCTTAATTAACAGTTCTCTTTGATGGTCTCTGTCATTAAGTATTTGCTGCCTGCAAGACTTTCAAATAAAGCTACAAATCTAATTAGAAAAATGTACTCTCAATCTGTTAAAATAATTTTTAAGTTAGTGTAGATATGAGGGCTTATTTCACTGTTTCAGCTGATTATTTTTAGATGTCATTCCAGCCCTATTATATTCATAAACCTCTTCTTCTTAATTATTACTCAAAATCATTAAATTGTTAATTTAAATATTAATATAAACTTTTAGCTGGTCCTTTGTTTGAACTATAGTTTTGCTTCTGTTAATTTATATATCCAGAATAGAAAATAATGTAATAATATATCATATTATTATATTATATAAAAAAATATAACAATAAAAGAAAATAATATGGAACTCAAATATGAATTTGAAAATATGAAATCCATATTCATAGAATAGAATCATAGAATCATAGAATTACCAAGGTTGGAAAAGACCCACAGGATCACCCTATCCAACCATCCACCCATCACCAATTGTTCTCATTAAACCATGTCCCTCAACACAATGCCCAAACGTTCCTTCAATACCTCCAGGGCTGGTGGCTCCACCACCTCCCTGGGCAGCCCATTCCAGGGCCTGACCACCCTTTCAGAGAAGTAGTATTTCCTAACATCCAGCCTGAATCTTCCCTGGCGCATCTGGAAGCCATTCCCTCTAGTCCTACCACTAGTCACACGAGAGAAGTGGCCAATGCCCAGCTCACTACAACCTCCCTTCAGGTAGTTATAGAGAGCAATAAGGTCTCCCTGAGCCTCCTCTTCTCCAGACTGAACAATACTGGAAAAATACTATTAAATTGAGTAAAATAGGTACATATATAGATAATGTTCTTTCAATTGGTGTAACTTCAGTGAGAATATAATTCATGAAAGGCTTATTAAAGAAATACAACATAACTGTATCTTTGGAAATGAGAAAGTATTTTAAAAAGTGAAATACTATATAGAATAGAATAACATTAATATGTTCGCCTGTTACGTCAACAATAGTCATACGCTGATTTCTCCAGAACAGATGTACACAACAATGAAAATTATTGTCTGCAAGACTGAGTTCAGAGAGTGGTGGCCAGTGGCTCAGTGTCTGCATGGAGATCAGTGATGAGTGGAACCCCAGGGGTCAGTGTTGGGACCACACTCTTTTATATCTTCATCAATGAAATTGACAGTGGGACTGAGTGCACCCTCAGCATGTTTGCTGATGACACCAAGCTGTAGGGTGCAGTCAACCCTAGGAGGAATGAGATGCCATACAGAGAGACCCAATTTCTGTATTTTTACCTATTTTAAAGTTTCGAATTTCTAAATCTGCTTTCAGGTATCGATTCCAACATGACATTATTTTGGGGAGATCTCATTTCTTACCAACAAAATAAATTTGCACTTTCCTTTTACTTCCAAAGTGATATTAATATTAGATGCCTAATATCTGTTCAATATCTGTTCAATGCTGTGAGTAAACTAACATGTATAAATAAAATGCACAGTTCTAGATAGAACAAGATCCCATAATTGGAAGTAAATATCAATACAACTTTCACCCTCCCAACTTATATTCAATTTAATTCTTCAGTGAAGTTCAGATGCCAGGAAAAATAATGAATGATAAGAACAGTAATAATAATCTTTCACATGCTCTTAATATCTTAAAAAAAAAAAAAAAAAAAAAAAAAAAAGTCTTTATCATTTCTCCTGGGCTTCTAGGTAAGTAGCTAATCTTTGTCCTAAGTAATTTAAGTACCAAAATTATCTTTTCAAAATCTAGCACTAGGCAATATGGACCTGTAAGAGTTAAAACTGTGTTGTTTATTTCCCCAGCCTTGCATACCAGCAAAGGTAGGCTTGGGCAAACAGATAAGTATATAGTGAGAAGCTCAACTCTCACAAATGATTAGGAAAATGGATGGGACAAACCAGATAAACAGGAGGTAAAAATTATGAGGCGAGAATGAGAGACATTAAAAATTGATGGGATTAGGATGCAGATACAATGATAAACCTTGAATAAATTGTGGAGCTGGAGGACTCAGTTAACAAGTAAAAGGGATGAATTCTTGGTGTCGGTGGACAGAGGATATAAAGTTGTGATGTTTTTTGGTTGTGTGCTCCTGCTTGCATTCACCATTGCAATAGTAAATTAAAACATTTTCACAAGAGACCTAGTCTCCAAAAAATCATTTGATTTATTTCTCACAGACCTATGTATTACAAGCTTATTAATAAAGATTTCTAACTTAGTTTAAGATTCTAAAAGGGTAGTCACCGTACTAATCTTCATAACAGAGAAAAAGTTAATTATTTTTTAAAAATTCAGTGCTTAGAAATTAGAATTCAGATCTTAGAAAGCTTGTTCATCTATGAGGCAAATGGGAAATATAAGCCTGCAGAAAACATATGTTATCAGTTTACATTAGTAACAGTCTAAATATATTTATCTCGCAGGAGGGAATACAGAACATAGGCTGCAATGCTTACTCTGCCTGTGAAAATTAACAGACTGATAGAAAAACATCTGAATCTTGTAGCTGAGTATTATCAATGGGAAAAAAAATTGCTTCCAAGGTCACAGGATTTGTGTTGACTCTGTGTAGGTTTGTCTTTGCCTGGGGCTATTTTCACAAATTTCAATAACTTTATAGTGGTCAAGTCATTATATTTTGAACAGTTTGTTTTTAAGGAATATTAAGCTCTGAGAATACTACATACAGTATAGGTCTGATAAGACTAGGTGATAACTGTGTAATGGAAAACAGGTCTTTACACTTACTGACTCTAAAGGAGGCTGATATGCAACTTTCATATATTACTAAACAGTGAGAAAGAAGTAGATTGAAGTAAAAACAACTGAGCTCCAAAACAGAGAAAAAGTCTCCATCCCAAATACACACTCACATCATCACAGTGGATATCACATTCACCCCTAAGAAAGTCCCCAAGTGCTACTACTTCATTCTAACTCTTGTCTCAGAGTTGTAGGGGTTTGTACGGACCTCTGTAGATCACCTAGTCCAACCATCCTGCTAAAACAGTGACTTGCAGAATCAAACTCTATAATCACAATGTAGTTTTAAAATCAGGTATGTTTTAATCAATGCTGCGCAGAGTTGGATGCAAGGCAGATAGCTCCTCCTAACTTGCATACTGGTCAACAGAAATGTTACATATTTGTAAGTCAAGTTCATACATATTCAACAGGTTACCTTGAACCCCACTACATATTCATTAATCAAGTCCCTCCCCCCCCGGCGCATGCATTGTATTCTCCTCTGAGTGGTCACATCCCCATCTGGTGGTCTCTTGGGATGAAGTAAACACTATTCCTCATTACATCTGCTTGAACTTTAACCTACTGTCCTCCATCTTCTTGGACTTTCCTCCTCTATCCTAATCCTTGCTGACTAGGTTCATCCCTTCCTCATTATCTTGCTGACAAGGAGACTGAGGCCTATTCTTCTCCTATCTCTTCCTCCAGTTCTCCTTATCTTGCTGACAAGGAGTCTGGTACCTATGTTTTTCTTACCACAAAAGAATGCTCCTGTGGAATTTAAGCACTAAGCAGAACTCAGACCCCCTTTCTATTCTATCAGAGTAAGCAGAATCTAAACCGTTCAAGCAGAATTGCAGAATCAAACCCCCTTTCATCAAGGAGAATCAAGTTGAATCAACTCCTCCTCTTTCTCAACAGGTTTCCTAGAGTAGGTGGCATGGGAAAGCATCCATGTAGGTTTTGAATACTTCCAAAGAAGAAAACACCATGACTTCTCTGTGCAGCCTGTTCCAGCTTTGTCATCCTCAAAGTAAATAACTTTCTTCTCATGTTCAGATGGAACTTCCGAGGTTCCAGTTTGTGCCCAATGCCCCTTCTCCTGTTGCTGCAAACTATTTTAGTTCTTAAGTTTTGCATATCGGTAATACATTACTTTTCTGTTTATCTTATACAATTGAGGTATGCATTCAGTGACTGTCAGGACGCTAAGGGCCCCAGTGGGCATCAACAGTCCTGCCTAGCTTTCCTTGAGTCTCCTCGTAGCTCTGCCAGCAGCCCAAGACCTCATTTCAGCCCGAGGCCATCAGGCCCTACCCCAGTGACACCATAGCAAAACACATCTCCAGCTCCCCCCAGCATTTCCCCAAGAGGACATAGGCTTCAGCCAGCCCCGTGTGCAGGCTCGCATCCCAGCCTCAGCCTTGTCTTCAGGGCTGGGACTGCCTCCAGTGCCCCAGCTGCCCTGCTCTTGGCTGTGGTGATGGGATGAGCCCCACCCTGCAGTTCATATGCAAATCCCCTGTAGTACCCAGCCCTCAGGGAGCCAGAAGTTGCACCTCGGCGGTATCTCTTAATCACTGTGAAAAGTCCGTACAATGATGAACAATGCATATTTACAAAGAAAAGCATTACATTTAGCATTAGGTAAGTAGTTATCTCTGTTGATTTCAAACAGAAAAAATTGCTTATGAAGTATGACAAAGATTAACTACATATAAACAAAACTATACCATCTTTTTTATATTATTATTATTTAAAAGGTATACTGACAAAACAATTTTTTACTGATACTTTTTAAGTGAGATGGGAAAACATCTCAAGAACGAAGGTTCCTTCAGTAAAGAAATTGATCCAAAACCCGTTTAAACTTTACATAGAGAAAGCTATTCCTGCAGAACATTACATGCTGTCAGCATCATGTGGGCCATAAGAGAACTTCTGAACAATGAAGTAGGCATCCTGCACAAAACATGAGTTTTGCCCAGTAAAATCTTCACAGTGGGATATCCTCAAAGATCCACTAGTCTACAATTCAGTGATCTCAAACTAAATGCTTACATATTAAAAATATTTTCAGATGTGTTCTTCCTCTGTAGAGTGGTCTGTTAAAAATACAGTAATTTGAGTTTCTGAAATTGAACATGCTAGAGAAGTGACTAAGATAAAACAGGATTACCTTAACAGTTTTCAGCTTTCTGAGAAGCGTTAATATTATACAGTTTTCAGCTGCCCTGAACAAAGGTTCAAAAAACCCAAGAGTTCTACTCTGCTGGTAATTTTCTGGACAACTCTCTTCACTAGGGTGTGCCAAACAGAACGACTATAATAATAAATGCAATAAACAATGACTAAAAATAAATATCCTGCCTGGAAAGGACTCTTTATTACATTTCAACTTCTATTCCAGAAGGAAATTGTGATCCATTAATTTAAACATTAGCACTGTCAGTGTTTTCAATTTTAATCTTAGTTCTGTTGACTTATTTTAAAGAATGTTGTTCTTATTTGAAGCAGAAAAAATTGAATTGAAATTTTAGAAATAAATACTTCTGTGAAATGAAATAAGGCTAACTTAATTAACCTTCAACACCAGTGTTATTAAAGCCTATGAATAGAATTTTAAAAATATGTATTTTAAAATGGGAGGACAATGAAATGGAGCAATTTGTCTTCTCTATCTTGTCTAGAGAAAAAACAATGTTATTCTAAGCACTGTCATTGCGTGGGTGTTTAGCTGCAAATAAAAGACATCTCTGAAGTGGAAAGGTGAAAAATAATCTGTTCAGAAAGTATAGCTCAATACAAGATGATGCAGAGTTTATAGACACATAAGCATGGAACTTCATTGAAAACCATTTTCTTTTATAACCAGATATGCAATTTATGTTTTTGTTAAGCCTAGAGATTAAAAAAAAAAAAATCTAATGAAAAGGTCTAAAGGTCTTGTAATTTTCTTTCATTAGAAAAGGGTTTCTTTTTCCTCCATTCACTGCTAGATCAGGTAGTTATCTGGGCTTTTATTTGACAGAATGACTTTAGAGTTTACAATATTGAGAACTAAGTATTTGTCGTTAAAAAAAACAAAAGTCACACAAAGAAAAACACACACAAACAAACAAAACAACAATAGAACTGTCATCTGCTAAATAAATTACTAAGGCAGCCAGCAAATTCTTTACACCACCCTAAGCATAAGCAGGCCAAGCCCTTAAGTAACAGGCTTCTATATCTCTGACACAAGCGATACAGCACTCTAATTTCTCTCAGGGAATCTCAAAATCCCGTGAGTGCACTAGTACTGAAAAGCCATTTCAGTAAGTAGCTCTCAGTGACTACACACTTCATGTGAGATTAGATCTAAGAATCTCAGATTCTCAGGCACCTATATTTGCTCGTCTATAGTTGCCCTTGGTATATAAACTCCTATTATAATCAATGGTAATCTAATAAGTGTAGTCAGTAGAAGAATGTTTCAATTCATCTCAAAGTATACCTCCTGAACAGAAGACAACTGCTGCCTAAATGCCACTAGTTGCCATTTTACATGTTCTTTTCTCTCTTCCTGCTTCTGTGGAAGGGCACTGCCTCCTATAAATTCTCTCTAATTTGCTAACACAATACGATTACTCTAGAGCACAGGTCTCCAACCTTTTGGCTTTTCTGGGACACACTGAGTGGATAGTGTCTTAGGCAGAATATAAAATATATAATATAGTCAATATATATGAGTAAGAAAACTTATTTTTTATTAAAACACAAAGAACAAAAACAAAAAAACTAGTGGGATATTTGACCTTGTTTTTGTTAAACAAATGCTTCAGTCAGGTTTAATCAGAGTGCTTACAATTCTTAGTGAGTTCCCAAGGTGCTTGTAAGAGATTTTTGATCTAATTTTATTCTTCTTCTTTATACATCCTTGAAAGTAATTTTTCACAAATGTACGTACTGTCAAAAAGCAATAACAGAACAAGACATGATGGTAAAGTAAGGGATATTTTTCTCTGGTAAAATAAGGCATATAAAAGTCCAGTAAAGACACGATTAAATTTCTGAGTTGACTATCTGATTGCAACTCTGTACATTCTACCTGAAAATTGTAATTCTACCTGAAAAGGTAATGTATTTATGTTGACTGACAATATAGTCACAAATATACAAAAAAAAAAAAAAATCAATAATTTTTTCATCAATTGTTAAACTCATTCTCAAATTCCTTTATTAAAATGGAAAGCAAGGTTGTCTATTTTTCACTGTTCACAGTAACGCATTGAAAGGTATAAAGTTATTTGCCATATCTTGAGTTAGCAATTCTTTGCACTCTCCTTTGTCCTGGTTTCAGCCCAGCCAGCGTTAATAGCACTGCCATAGTTTGGTTGTTGCTGAGCAATGCATGCATGCCTGAGGCCAGACCACTGCTTGGCAGTGATGCATGATGGTGGTGGCAGGGGAACAGCTGCGGTACAGGATGCACCAGGCTGTATGTAACTCATAGGTCAGACCCGACTTCTCTAGATAATCTCTACCCAGCCTCTCCCATATGGTCATCTGAATCACTCTGGCACTGGCAAATCATCTTGGTGTGGAGAAGGTTCAGATGTCCATACACACTTTGGTTTGGTGCAATTTGGATATTTCATAACACACTGCTTTGTAACCTCCTGTTTTGTTTCCAACTGCCAGAAGAGCCTGCACAGTTCTGTCAGTATCCTAAGAATGCCTTAGATAACCTACATCATCCTGTATGTCAGTGCATATATTTCTGTGAAAAGCTGAACTGTGCTCCATAACTCCCCATATTTAACGGGTGTTAGACATCTAGCAAATCTCACTTAAACTTTCATCGTGACTGCTGTGTCTTCCAGCACAAGCACTACAAACTGTTAGTTGCAACAGATTCTGAGAGGAGTAACTAATGACAAGTTGCATTTAAATTGTTGGGTGTTCTGAAAAAAGTAATAAAGATGTTTTTCCCGCCTCTAAAAAAAGACTCTAGTCACAAAGTTCTGAGGCAATTTAGTACTACTTACTTTGCAGTAAGAAATCCTTTACTTGACTGTCAGTTGCTTCAAATTGTCCCTCAAAACAAAACAAATGAAACATCTACCTCCATAAATCATTTTGAAATGGAGATAAATTTCTATGAATATATATATATATATGAACACAAAGAAAAAATAATAAAAACAGAAGTATGTAAAATCAAACATAAAAAAGAAAAAAAAACAAACCAAACAACAATTCAGTGTCAGTTTCACATGCTACAAGTGCTGGCATTCATCTAACTTCAGCTCCACATTTCTGGCTGTCTGGTATTAGGCAGCAAAACCATCAGGATGCTTTTCACATGTAGATTGAAATCTAAATTTTATCCTTTTCTGAAAAGGAATTTGTGTTATCCCTTCATCTGTGTTTTCTTATAAGTAAAGATTCTCAATGGAATGCAGACATGATTGTACACTCAATCATACTCAAATATTTGATACTGCTTTTTCTTCATTTAAGTGTTATTTGGTATGCGCCTTAAACAGCACAGCTGATTAACTATATAGAGTATACAAGAAAGAAATAAGGAAGGAAATTAACTTCACCAGTTAGATGAACAGTAAGTACAAGTCTACCACTGAAACCCTCCACAGCTTTAGTAGTGGAGAAAGAATGAAGGAATGCTGGATCTCATGAGATAGTGAAGCTACAGAGTCTTAATCTTTATCGGAAAATGGAAGCTTCTTTTCCAGAAGCACTTTCACAGTCAAGGTATGCTTGATATAAATAACTGAAGTTTGTGTACACTCATCTATAAGACTGGCAGCTGTGAAGCTAACTCAATCCCTTCTGTCAACTTAGATAAAATTATGGACTCATACATAAGTAGCGGGGTGCAAAGAGTAGCCAACAGAAAGTAGCAAACATGAGGAAATTTCAAGGGAATAGTAAATAGATGGAAGAAAAATGACAAGTAATTTTAAAAATAGAAAATTACCAATGCCAAGAAACGCTGCAGCAGCAGCTTCAGGCCTATCCAAAAGGATTTGGTTGTACTTCCTTAAACAACTTCAAAATCAAAAGGAGTTTTAACAGGGCTGTAATGGTGGAAGACACCAAGATCATGGTCCTAAGTTACATTCCTTAAGTCTGTTATGTTTGTGACAGTGGTTAAGTGATCATCCCTGTCTCTATTTCAACCTACACGTTTTCTGACTTTTATCTTCTTCCCTGTTCCTTCAATGAATGTACAGAAATACTAAAATACAGGTGATTAGCAAGTGTTAAGCGTACCTTGGTTGTGACACTAGAACCTGGGAAGAGTGAAGGGAGGGGAAACATTCTGAATTTCTTCTAATTGACATACATACATCACAGTGATCATTATTTATTAGCATCCTTTAGAAATTGTGAATTAAATATATTTCATAAATGGAAATACCTTTTTAAAAGAATCAGCACATAACCTGCATGACAGTGGACTTACATGTAGCTGACAGTTTCCCCTATGTTTATGTACCTCAGTAAATTTCACTTGTTCTGGATACACTAATTCAAATATTTTCACAGGTGTTTGCAAGGCTGAAGCCTTGTACAGAAAATTAGGTAAAATGTGATAATTAATGAAATTACAAAGGTTGCTTATGACTTTTTTTTTTTTTCTTCCATGTGCACCTTGATTTGAAGCCATGTATGGTATCATTTTTATTCTTCTGCAATGCCTGCACCGCAGTAACTTGATATATTATGCTGAAGCTATGATATGTCAGGCTGCCTTGTGAAAAAGAAATTTAAAAAGCAATTCTCATACATTTAAGAGAACGGAATGAAAAAAAAAAAAACAAAACCAAAAACATTTGGGTATTTCATGTCCTGCTTAACAAGGGGTATAGAACCTGGTTTATTTTCTTAGATACAAATAAAATAACTAACAAGTTTTTGCAGATGATAATGAGTACAAATGACAAGTTTCAGTAACAGATAGGTTGCACATGCAACCTTTTTGATAAGAGAAAAAGGGCTGCCACACACATGTAGGTCACAGCCAGTTCCAGCTGGCTCACCACAAAATGCAGCTGTATGCCCATCAGAGGAGTTTATAGCACCTGCATGAGAACACCTGCCTAAGAAAAGGCATTGAACACAATAGAAAGGAACAAGAGCAAAGAAAGAGAAAGTACTTTACAGTAGAGCTGCTAACAATCCCGAAAGAAAAATTACTCTGTGGATAACCTATGCTGGAGCATGGATTTGCCTAAAGAGACTGCAGTCATATGTTGATATAGAGGAATTGAATAAGAAGGAATGAGTACCAGAAGAGAGTGTGAATTAAGGAGAAGTAGGAATAAACTGCTGCAAGCTGACTCAAAATTCCTGTAGTACCCTTCTCATTATAGAAGAGACTAAGTGTATGTAATATGTGGCAGTATAGACATGGGAAGTGGGAGGTGTCAGGATCAAAGTTAAGCCTCCAAAAGCTGACAGAAAAGTATTTTCTCTATCTGTTCAAATGTCTATGTGTTTATTTATTTATTTATTTTTCCTAACACCCAAATCAGTAACCAAGTTAAATTTCTTAAGTCTGTTATGTTTGTGATGGTGGTTTAGTGATCATCCCTGTCTCTGTTTCAACCTACAAGTTTTCTGACTTTTATCTTCTTCCCTGTTCCAAAATGAGAGGATGAGTGAGGGTGGGTGATTTGCTAACAGTTAGGGTCAACCCACCACACAAATGCATTAGCATAAAATATGCAGTTGTGCAAAAAAAACAGCAAACCAGGGAAGTAACTAGGTGAAAGGAATACTGAAGTGCCAAGCATTGATGAAATAAGAAAATTATGCAGTGTTTTGCACTTCAGTATTTGGAATCTCTTTCTGTAGAGATGTAGTAGCATTGAAAAAAAAGAATACAAAGATAGTGTAATTGGTTGGAAAGGTTAACACATTTCCTCTGGAAAGTGATACAGAAGTAAATTCCTGACAAGAACTTTCTCATCTATCTATATTGCACTGTTATTTGGAATAATTATTTTATTTTTATTAATCATCTTCTTTGATAACTGATGTGAATTTGAAAATTGGCTTCAGATAAAGACTTAAAATAGTCTCCAACTAAAAAATGAAGTTTTCACATTTTTTAAGAGAAATATTGTACATATATATATATTGTTTTCTAAACTTATGAAAGGTTTTTGTGTGTTTATTTCCTTTCCTCACACTTTCTTCTTTAGTCTGCTGTAAGTTCTGAAACCACTATACTTATTACCTCACATTGCAGTCTTTCATCTTCTACAATCAGGTTTAATTTGTAATGATTGTATCTGCTTGTAGTATGAACATCTAATGCTTTTACATGCTGAATTAACTGCCTGTGTATCATTTTTTTTTCCATACAGCAGTAAAAATATTTTCTTCATTTTTTTCCTTCATACTACAGCCTTTTATAACTAAGCATAGAGCACATTATTGTACATTCTTCAGTATAATGTCAAAAATTAAATGAGACAAACAAAATAATATAAATTCAGTAATGTAATCACCTCTAACTTAGGTGTATTATCTAGGTGATGATGAGAAATCACAGCTGTCTGTTAGTGTCTTTTATGTGACTTGCAGAAAACAGTCTGAAACTAAACAGAATTCTGATTTCTTCTACTACCTAACACTTCACAGTTCTGTCAGGAATGCAACTATGATACAAGATGTGTGTAATGTGAAATGTGATTTATTCTCAGTAGTTAAAAAATGAACATCTGATCAATATGAATTGCTTTATGTAAACTGCCAAAATAGTTATCAGACTGTTTATCAGTTGTTAGATAGGATCTAACACAAAGTTTCTATTTTATGCCTTTGAGCATACAATCCACTGAGCTGGGAATTTTGCAGTAAAGCATGTAGTTCATCATAAGAGGTATTAAGAATGCCTTAAAAAATAATTAAAAAAAGAAGTTAGTGCCTTTTTACTAAAGTTGTGGAAGATGTGGAGCTACATTAAGGAAGATTCTTTCAACTGAATTCACTACAGTACACATTTCAAGACATCTAGAATCTCAGAAACTCTAAGTATATATGTATATATTTGCTAAAATAATTGCATTGTTCTCTGTGCCTATTTAGAACATATTATCTGAGGCAATCATACAGATCAATTACATTAAAAAAAGTTGTCCTAATCTTGCATTTTTTATCATATTTGTTGATGAATTTTACCAGATTCTGCAAACATTTATGTAACCAATGTCTTCCCATGATGAATTTCTTGCCGAGAAATGTAAAAGAAATTCCTGAACTAAATCTCATTAGGAATGCTATGATGATGATTATTTTTTTTCCACATTAAAAAAAAAAAAAAAGAAAGAATGAAAAAAAGAAAGGAAAAGCTAAAGAGCACAAAAAGAGCTACCTTTCCCTGAAGACCCATTGATGTACTACAGATATTGGAAAATATTGCTTACAGTAATATTTGTGAAAAAGCAGACTGTATTACCATATACTAATTTGAGCTCAGTTTTTATCAGAGCTTCATCATTGTTATGATCTTCCTCCAAACTGTGATATTCCCTAGTTAGTGCTTCAGATGTTTTCACTCTTATTCAAAGTAATGGGTGTTCATAAAAACAGTAGATAACAATCTTACTGGTTAATTAAATCTTTAATAGCACATTGTGTTCAGAAATACGTAGCAAGAGATAATGATTAAATGTCACATTAGTAAATAGAAACTTAGTCACTATTTTACAAACATGGCTAACAAAACCATAGAGGAAAACATGTACTTTAAAGACAAAAACATTATTTCTGCATCTGTTTTGCAATCTCTTTAGGAAATAAGGACCATTTTAAAAGCTACGTACTACACAGGGGAAAAGGAAGTAAATACCTGTTGTAACTCATTGCATATACTATGCATTACACTAGCCATACTCTAATAGATTGCAATTTGATATAACAAGTCATACAAGTGACTATATCATTTATTGTACTTATGCAAATACAAACTATGTAGGGAATTTTTTCAATGTAAAATAGACCTTGCTATTTATGTAACAACTTTAATCTTTTTTTTTTTTTTTTAATTAACAAAAAAACAGACACCAAAACAAAAAAAGATACTTTTATAGATGTACCTTGATAATGAGCACTAAATCCACGGTATCGGTGATTGCTGTCAGTTACAAAACGTAGTCTAAGCCAATTTTTGTTGCTGATAACAGGAGGAGGTATATTCATTCCAGAGAGCCTGAATTAAAATAGACAAAAAGTGTTATAAAAAGATAAAAAGTGATCAGGGCTGAAGATCAGTAGATTTTTATGAAGTTCTGATGAAGTTCTGTATGAATTGTCAGGGGAGTGGGGGAAAGAGGCGGAATCAAGTCGTACAAATCGCTCACAACATTGCACAAGCAACACCAGCCAGCATCCAAAGCCCAGTTTTTATTGATGACTACAGTGTTGTACATATGAAATAATCTTGTGATCAATTTGGGTTCCCTCTTCAGGTTTTCTCCCCTCCCAGCACCTTGCCTCTGCCACAGCTTAATCACTATGGGGGCAGAGAGAGAAAAAGAGAATGCCTTCACACCGTGAAGGTACTAGTGACAGCCAGAACTCTGGGCTATCAGCAACACTGCTTTAGTCGCAAATCCAAACCGCATGAGCTCCTATGAAGAAAATTTACTCAAACTCAGCAAAACAAACTGTGTTATTTTAGCTTGATGAGCTTTTTTGTTTGTTTTTGGTTTTAGTGATAGGACATTAATCTGATCACTGTAGTTTTTCATCTTGATTTGTTCATTTTGAAGGTCTGAGTTAGAGGTAATGATTTTCTCACTAGATAACTTGAATATCTAAAAGTGAATAAGTTTTCATAAAAAATCTTTCTACCAAGTCAATAATGCAAGATATTTTTCCTACTGAAAAGAGAAAGGTAATTCACGTCTTCAGTATGTTAACATATATATCTATCATGAAATTGTAGAATCATAGAAGCATAGAATCATAGAATCAGAATGGCCTGGGTTGAAAAGGACCACAATGATCATCAAGTTTCAATCCCCTGCTATGTGCAGGGTCGCGAACCACTACACCAGGCTGCCCAGAGCCACATTCAGCCTGGCCTTGAATGCCTCCAGCAACAGGGCATCCACAACCTCCTTGGGCAATCTGTTCCAGTATGTCACCACCCTCTGTGTGAAATGCTTCCTTCTAATATCTAACCTAAACATCCCTGTCTCAGTTGAAAACCATTCCCCCTTGTCCTATCACTATCCACCTTCGTAAACAGCCATCCCCCTTCCTGTTTATATGCTCCCTTCAAGCACTGGAAGGCCACAATGAGGTCTCCCCAGAGCCTTCTCTTTTCCAAGCTAAACAATCCCAGTTCCCTCAACCTTTCCTCATAGGAGAGGTGCTCCAGCCCTTTGATAATGGTCCTCCTCTGGACCCACTCTAAGAGCTCCACATCCTTCCTGTACTGGGGGCCCCAGGCCTGGATGCAGTACCCCAGATGGGGCCTCACAAGAGCTGAGTAAGGGGGACAATCACCTCCCTCTCCCTCCTGGCCACCCCTTTTTTAATGCAGCCCAGAACACAGTTGGCCTTCTGGGCTGCAAGCATACACTGTTGGCTCATGTCGTGGATCAACTCTTTATCTCGTATGTGCCTTAACATAGCTTCTAGGAAGATCTGCTCCATGATCTTCCCAGGCACAGAGATGAGGCTCACCAGCCTGTAGTTCCGCAGATCCTCCTTTCTCCCTTTCTTAAAAATGGGAGTAATGTTTCCCTTCTTCCTGTCACCGGGGACTTCATCAGATAGCCATGATTTTTCAAATATGATGGAGAGTGGATCGACAACCACATCAACCATCTCTTTCAGAACTCTAGGATGCATCTCATCCAGCTCCCTGGACTTATACACATCCAGTTTCATTAGGAGGACTCGGACTTGTTCCACAGTTACAGTGGGACAGAAACCACTCCCCACACCCTCACCTAGAGTCTCATGGTCTTGGCAGAGGCAGGAAGCCTGACCACCTGTGAAGACTGAGGCAAGGCACTCACTGAGTACCTCAGCTTCTTCTATATCTGAGGAAGCCAGCTCCCCATTGCCTTTCATCAGAGGGGGAACACTCTTCTTGGTCTGTCTCCTCCTGCCTATGTACCTCTAGAAACCCTCCTTGTTATCTTTCACATCCTTGCCAAGTTCAGCTCCATCTGTGCCTTGGCTTTCCTAATCCTTTCTCTACACACATACGGACAACAGCCCTGTATTCTTCCCAGGATACACAACCCTGCTTTCACTTTCTGTACATTTCCCTCTTTTCTCTCAATTTAAGCTGCAGGTCCTTGCCAAGCCATGATGGTCACCTGCCTCCCCTGCTCAACTTCTTCTGCTGGGGGATGGAGAGCCACTGCACTCTTAGAAGGGTGTCCTTAAGGAGCTGCCAGGTCTGTTCTGTGCCCATGCCCTCAAGGACAGTTTCCCAGGGAATCCCACTCAGCAGTTCCTTGAGAAGCCAGAAGCTTGCTCTCCTAAAGCACAGGGTCCTAGCTCTGCTTTTTGCCAGGCCCTCATTCTTCAAGATCACAAACTCCACCAAGACATGGTCACTACAGCCCAGGCTGCCTCCAATTTCTTCTTTCACTTCAGTTAGACCAGCAGGTCCCACTTCAGTGAAGCAGGCCTCTTGCCTTCCTTTCCCGACTTGCTGCACCTGGCAATGGAGAACTCTTGCACCCTGAGAAAAGCCTCCTTAAAAATCTGCCAACTCTGCTCTGCACCCTTATCCAGGAGGACAGTTTTTCAGGGCATTTTGTTGACTAACTCACTGAAGAGCTGTAATTTCTCTTTCCTAAAGTTTAGCTTCCTACTTTTACTCTTTGTCTCATATCCCTCCAGAGCATGAACTCAAGTATAGCATGTTCATTACAGTCCAGGCTGCCTCCAATCCTGATGTTGCCAATCAGTTCATTTACTCTGGTGAGCATCTGCCCAGTACTGCATCCCCCCAGATGTTATTGAGGAAGTTATCCTTAATGCATTCCTGGATTGCTTACAGCTCATGGTGCTTCTTTTCCAGCAGATGTCTGGGTGGTTAAAGCCCCCCAACAGGATGAAAGCTTGTGATCGCAATGTTTCCTGTAGTTGCAGGTAGAAAGCCTCATCAACAGGCTCTGTCTGATCTGGTGGCCTGTAGTAGACACCAATCACGAGGCTCCCTTTTCTGCCTTGGTCTCTAACTGTTAACCATAGACTTTTGATTAGCTCATGACTGTTCTCCAGAGGTGGCTTCTCTCATTTTATTCCTTTCCTAGTGTAGATAGCAACACCCTCACAGTGCTCCATGCTGAAACACTGTTTCATTTTCATATTACTATAAAGCATTTTTTTCCATCTGTCCTATGAAAACGTATTTGTGGTAAAGTTAGATTAATGATAATTTAAAAAAAAATAAGTATTCAAAACTAAGAGAGAAAATTAAATCAAAACAAAACACCGCAACACCAAAATTAAATATTTTTATTCTATTCTACTTCACTTTGTGTCAACATATTCTCATTAGACATCAGTTTCGAGAAAAGGCAAGAGGAAAGAAAATGAACTCTCAAATATCAACAGTTCCTACTGGAAAAATCCTCTTTCATATAAACCAAGTTAGAGCCTTCATTAAGTCTTTCTCTTAATTGTCTGCTCTATTAAAAGTGATACATTCAATGACAACTTATAGCTTTGAAAAAAGTACAAGTAAGAAAACTTGTACTATCTTTTCTGTAGATTTCAGAAGTATTAATTGAAAAGTTAGCTAGAGATTTTGGTTTGACTTAGAATCTATATTCTGAACCTTGAGTGATGATCCTCTTTATACAATGAACAGATGTCCAGTTCTATGGGTATATTAATTCTGAAGCGTTTTGTTGAGTAAACATTTACTAAATTTGAAAGGTGTTGATGACTTTAAAAACAATTCATCTGTGTTTTCAAAGAGAGAACTTGGGATATTTTCTTCAGACTTTTTTACTTCTACTATGCAGGACTGACCAAAATACTAATCTTAGGGTAATATTTATGTTTTACTCAACAACTGCTGTCAAAAAATTATAGCAAACAATATGGTTTTGTGCTTGTTTGTTGTGTGTCCTATAGATTACAAGTAAGACAGCATATTTAAAGCTTGAAAACAAAATGTGGAAAATGTTAATTAATGCTAAATATCAGGCATTCTCTTACCTACTAAAAGGCATGAAAAGTAGCTTTTCTATTCATCCTATATCCAAGACTTAGTATTACCATTATTTCCTTAGCATGCAAATGATTTCCAGATAAGGAAGCAGTTCTGATTTCTCTACACTATTACAACCTTAGCTGGAAATTGTGCTGGGGTGGATGGTCAAGTGACTTTTGTTATGAAAAAACCTGTTTGCATTCACAAGGTAAAATCAATTTATTTTTGCAGTCAGCCTTAAGGCATTTTTCTGGACTTACTTCAAATTTTGAGTTGAGATATTTGAAGTCAATTATATTCATAATAAAAGAAGTAATTTAGGAATGAAAAAGAATAATAAAGTACCCCTCAAATAAATGGCTAATAAACTTGTGTAGGTGATTTTACCTTGTGAGGAAGACTTTTGGAAAAAAAAAAAAAAAAAAGTGGTACTGTTCCTTCCATCCTTTCACAGCCAACCTATATGAAAATTGTATGTGTTTTAAGATAGATTTCCAAATTTCTGAAACTGTATTAGCACCCTCTTTCCCTCAATGATTAACATATGTGACAAAACACCTGTCTGGCAACACTGGTTATGAAAGTGTCATTGAATTCTTGTTCTAGAGTGCTTTTAAACCATGGAAATCCACATGCTGATCTTACTAATTTTAGCTACAGAACAAATAGAATATAACTTTTTTCAGCTTAAGAAATTTACATAAAGTCCTGTATCCAAGGAATATGGAGGGTGACGTTTAGAAAAGAATTTAAGAAAAAAAAAAACAAACAGTGCTATGAGATAGCAAAGAAATATGTTGAGTGGGTAAGAAAGTTAATGGTGAGGGGATAAGGAAGTGCTTATACAAATGCTTGCACCTCTATTTGGGATTCCTGCCCTCACTCCTGCCCCACTGAATTTCCAGTCATTTCCACATGAGCCTGAAAATACAGTGCTCCAAGGAAAAACTCCAGTAAACTCAGTACCTTGACTACTTCTCCAGTGTCCAACCATCCTCTTGATGAAAAACATTTTCCTGATAGCCAGCCCAAATATGCCCTGTTAGAGCTTCATGCTTTTCCCTCAGGTTATGTCATTAGTCACCAGAGAGAGATCAGCTCCTGTCTCTCTACTCTGCCTCACGAGGTAGCCATATGCTTCAATGAGGTCTCCCTTCAGTCTTCTCTTTGAGCTGAACAAACCAAGTGACTTAGCTACTCCTCATATTTCTTCCCCTCTAGAGCCTTCACCATCTTTGCAATCCTCCTTTGGACATTCTCTAATAGTTTTATACCCTCTTTGTACTGTGACACCCAAAACTGCACACAGTACTCAAGATGAGGCTGCACCAAGGCAGTATACAGTGGGACACTTCCCTAAACCAGCTAGCAATGCTGTGCTTGATGCACTCCAGTGTGCAGTTGGTCATGCTTGACATACTGTTGGCTCATGCTCAACTTACCATTGATGTAATCAGGAGCACTGGTTACAGTGCTTCTTGGTTTGTGATATATGTATACATACAGGCTTTTATTTTTTAAAATAAATATTGACAACTAAGAAGTTAAAGCCCTTATTCAGGAAACTGAGCACTGTAGTTTAATCCTTGTTTCAAATAAAGGGATGGGGTTCCAAGAATGTCACCTTAGTTCATCAGCTTTTGTCAAGTAAGAAAGAAAATGAAAAATATTCTAGCTTGTAAAAGACTATAGGCAGAGGACACACGGAGTCAACTTTCATTTTCCAATTCTCTTCCAAAATTACTTGTGGGGGGAACTTGGCTGTCAAAATTTCATATATTTAAATCATGGTGGTGCGTGCAGCCTTGAACAGAGAAATCCCAACTTTGAAATCCCACACTAAACATTGGTTTAAGTAGAGCATCTGTCTTAACCTGTGTTATGGGTGAAAGATTCATTCTCCTATCAATTAATTGTCCCTTTATTTATCATTTTATTATTGAACAACTCCAGCATTGAATTAGTATTTGTGCTATGAAACTGTGACAGTCAATACATTCTACAGAAATGTTTTTGTTCTGGTGAAATCCTTAATTAAATCCAAATAAGCTTATATCACTTATTGGCTAATCAACAGCACAGCTGTTTTGCCAGCTAGTTAGCCTGGTGCTTCTCTGCTTCATGGCTGCAAGACTAACATAGCATTTAGCTACCAAACTGTCTGGTTCTTTGGCTTTTACCTCTCTTTTTCTGATTTACCACTCAGAAAGTACTAAAATGATGCCCCTATGCCATGTATTCAATATAAAAGCCAGAAGCCTACACCTTCAGGTTAGAAAACATGAAATATTTCTGCAACATAATTGTGAATTTGAACATGAAATGTACTTTCTAACAGCCACAAGGTGGCTTTACTTGTTATACACGTATTTTATTTTTCTTTCATTTAATGCTTGGTTTTTGGAAAGTAGAGGTTTAATTAACTGCCCTTTTTGGTACAGCTGCTTCTCTGTATAATAGTTATCTAATAATGCAAGATAAAACAATACTTTCATTTAAATTCTCACCCCTTTAACTAACTGCTATGCAATGTAGAATCAACAGCCTCTCACTACTTACATGAATGACAAAAAAACCTATTACTGAAAGAGGTCTTACTAAATAACTGAAATAAAAATAAAGCAGTAGAACACATGCTTTAGCACCTACTAGACAGGTACTTATGTCTATTACAAAGTTCCCTTCTTAGTAATGAGAAAAACATGAAAACTAAGCAAGTTAATAATCCAAGGCATGAGAAAACTGTACCTTATGTGAAATACTTATGGAAATAAGAATAGTTTTATTTTAAATTAGCTAATATCTAGTTGAGTTTGTTTATCAATTCAATTATTCATTAACACATTTATCTCTGACAGTTTTTGGTTATACTTTAGGTGATTCTAGTTAAGCATACGCTTACATTGGCTGAGATCTTAGTAAATCAAGAGTTCCTAAAATCTGATCTTTTTAATTTATAATTTTTCTGTGATTGTTCCCAGAAAGTAGAATTGCAGGCTGACAGAATTCCTAATGGCAACTAGCAGAAAATGATTCCTTATTCTGCTCATGTAACTGCCCCTTTCTTCAAATTAGTTTGTCTTCTCAGCAATCTATAACGTTTTTCACCACTACCATAATGCACTGGCAGTCCAGCCCACTCCTGTGCCTGCTTTGTACCCCATACATAGCTACACTCCATCATCTAGAATATTTTCCTTAATTTCAAATAAAATTATCTACCATAAAATATTTTTTTCTTATACTTCAAAAAGTTATAAATTTTCTCCCACATTATCCAGAAATGAGTACAGCACTGGCCTTCTTGGTCAGCTGTGCATACCGCTGGTTCATGATCAGCCAAGGATTGGCCAGCACCTCCAAATTCTTTTTCTCTGCACAGTCTTTCAGCCACTCTGCCCCAAGCCTGTAACATTGCCTAGAGTTGTGGTCAATGTGCAGGACCCAACACTTGGTCTTGTTGAAATTCATCCCACTGGCTTCAGTGCAGCTATCCAGCCTGTCCAGATCACTCTATAGAGCTTTTCTATCCCCAGGCAGATCAACACTTCCTGCCAATTTGATGTAATCTGCAAACTTACTGAGAGTACACTCAGTCCCCTCATCCAGGTCATCAATAAAGATATTGAACAGGACAGTCTATTCTTTTAGTGAAATTGATTTATTTGCTAAATTTACTACTGTTAATTCTGTTAGTAATATTATTATCAAGCAAAAAGCATGCAGCTGTATCTAGTACAAGCCTTAGTTTAGGCATTATATGTGTTCAGAAAAAAAAATCCAAATAGAAATAGAAAAAAAAAAAAAAAAAAAAAAAAAAACCTTTTTCAGGAAGTGTATAATTTCCACATCTCCTCAAAAGCCAGGAGGTTCATAGAAATGGACATGATTTAAAACAGAATTTGAGACTGATCTGTAAGCACTGCTGAAAACCTTTCTAATACTACCAAAGTCTTGTTATCAGCCTAGTTAGGTTAACACAGACCTAGATTTGATGCATACATAGACTTCTTCATCATTCATGTGATGTGCGCTACAAAATATTAACTGTTTGTTTTGGTGCTAACTGAGCTGTGTGAAAACTTTCTCAGTACTATGAGATGTTTAACAGGTATTCCTAGTTTCTTGGAAATAAAACTACTGTATAAAATATTTTGATTGAAAAGGGCAAGGTATCACATATTTTGATAATGCCAGTCAAGCATTATCTATGCGTGTACATGCTAGAGAGCTTTAATGCTTAGATAGCATACTACAAACCACAGAAGACAGTATGAAAGAAATAAGAAATACTGATCAATATCCCTTCCTTGCCAATAGAACTGTTCCTGACCAGTGATTAACCTGATTTGGTTAAATTAATGAACAATTCTATCAATCAAGAATGAGAGATATCAATATCTTACAGTTTATTGCACATGCTATTCTTGTACATGACTTAAAATCTTTAGCAAAGATTTTTAGTCTTCCTTTCCTCTGCTTCCCATGATTGCCTTGTTCCCATAACTCTTGCTATCCTGTGTCACTCTTGTTGTAACAAGCTCCTTAACGAACATTTTTGTAAAAATATCCAAAACACTAAGGACACTAATTACCAGATACAAGATTAAGGTTTCTGACTTTGCATATTCAGACACAGAATTTCACGACAAGGTCACTAGTCTTTATAGTGTCACTCTTGGAAGGCTTCCAGCCTTTTCTGAATAAGAGTGGGGGAAGGATTTCAGTTTTACAGTTTATCTTTCAGCTTTCCTTAGAAAGAACTAGATTAATATTGAAGAATTAAAGCTTAAATTGTCTGAATGTTTAACACATGGATTATTTTAAAAGATCCTGAATGATTTAATGATTAAGTTAACATATTGCTCTTGTTCCATCAACCCAATCAGTAAAATTGCTTATGTTGGGATTCAGATACTAACCTAACAATTAACCTTTTGGTCATGCACCACACAACTAAGATTTTGTATGGCTGGGCCTATCAACATCCTTTATGTTTCCAATTACACTGATGAGATTAATGGGTCTTAATGGCAGGCATTATAACTGTAAATGTCTATTGAATAACTCAGGATACTAGCTTCCTTAATATCCTATTATTATTATTATTATTATTATTATTATTATTAATATTTTCTGGGAATGTTCCATCCAAATTATATTAAATCACTTCAAAGCAAGGGCACTGTGACATATATTGTCAAACAGAAAACCAAAATACTCTTTTAAAATCTATTTCTGTCTAAGCTGAGAACTCAAGATTTGAATCTTGTGAAAGATATCAAATAAATGTTACATGCAAATAGATCATTTCAGCTACCTTTGAATAGATAGCAGGAGAGATCAACAGGATGGATAAGTGTCTATAAGTTGGTCCTTTGTGAAAGTACTTTCAATATAATATAAAATGAAAATGTACGAATGTATGAAGTGTATGAATATCTTTGAAACTGAAGCTGTAGGTGAGTATCAAGGCTGTTCTTTTGTGTACATCCAGTATACTCAAGTCATTCTCTGGATGATTCATGAGTTTATTATGCAGTGAGAAAAACAGACTGCTTTAGAAGCAGACCAATCAGAATGGTAATTACAGGATTATTTTATCAAAATATACAAAGTTTCACTATTGAGTCTTTGAATAATTCTAGTAAGAAAGGGTAAACAGTAACCATTCAGTCTTTAAGGAGAGAATACAAAGTAATTTCTCCCTAAAGCCAGCTTTCTCAAAGTTAAAATTGTGTCAGACACATAAAGGTGTCCAAAGCAAAAATGTCTAAAACACAGTGCTCTGTTACTAAGTTCAGGGTATTACATTACTGAAGTCAGTAAGGGTCTCTTTCCCAAGGCCAAACTCCTGTTAAACCACATGTAACAGGAATAAGCATCTATTTAATGAAGAATCAGGACACTGACAAGTTTAAAGTTTGATACAGACTTAACTGTACTTTACACATCCCACAACTGAGACCAAGTGAATGACAAATACCTATTTCAGACTTTTAGAATAGTAAATTACCACCCTTCAAGCTTAACCTAATGAGTTATTTAGAACTAAACTAATCTTTTAGATCAAAACAACATCACACACACACACACAAATCTGATTTATAAAACATCAAGAAAGAAAAATTAAATAAGCTAGTGTTTGGAAGGAAGAAATGAAGTTTTATATGTTGTCACCTTGGGAAAAAAAAAAAAAAAAAAGTGTTCTGAAAAGGCCTTCAGCTATCTATTAATTAATTTTCTTCAGCTAGAGGGCTAAAAATAATTCAACCTAAGACTTCATCAAGATTATGATAATATCTGGAAGACTTAAAAAAAAGTCTTTGTTCTAAAAATGTCAGCACTGAAATATATGAAAGCCATATCATGCCTTTGCAGTGTTGGAAACAGTTCAATTTCAAAGTAAAGTTACTATAATATAAAGCAAGTCTATGAGAAACCACCATATAATTATTAAGGACTGAAGCAAGTCCAACATTATTAATGAAATTTTGTGGTACTACAAATATAAAATGTGGAAAAGTGCCAAGGTCAAGACATATTTTTTAACTTCAAAACTATATTAAAACTTGTAAATCCAAATGTTGATATGACAAAGATTTTCAAATTAATCTGGCAGAAAAAAAAAAAAAAAAAAAGTTTGATGAAAGGTAAGACTTCCAAACATCCATACTCTGAAATATTAGTCTATGATACGAGTAATGTGTTGTTTCCAACAGAAGTAATAAACATAATACTGTTGGATAACATTGCTGCCCTGACTGCCTGAACACTAGAGTACTGAGTTGCTGATTTTCATATAGATGTCAGGGACTCTAAAGGTGTCATTATTCACAGTGCTATGCAAATGCCTCTTATGAAAAATGACTTGAAGCTTCAACTAAAATTTTCCTAAATGGAAGAAAGAATGTATATAAATACATGTTAACTTTACCTGGGCTGCACATGTTAATGTGTGGTCTTTCTACTATACAAGCTGGAGCAAGCTGTAGAGATCCATAGTATAACGCAGGAAACCAAGCCAAGGTCAGAACAGCCAGCAAGAAGCAGACAGAGTAGCTATTGTGACACTGAGCAGATTCAGCCCCAGTTTGATGAAGTTGTGAAAGTGAGGCCTTCCCCAAAGAGAGTCAGCCTGGTGGCCCAGAAGTTGTGATAAGATGGACACCAAAAGCTACTACAAGATTTGTTTACCTGAATGTGTCAAGACAAAACACTTGAATGCTGTTTCAAGAACCTCAAATCTCTAAGGGCTGTGGTTAGAGAACTGAGAACCCAAGATAGCTATAAGGATTAATATAATCACCTGAGTGTTTTTCCTACAGATCTAAATATCTCTTCACTATATTTTCATAGATACTCTAAATAAAACAGAATTGAATAGAGCTTGTATCTGACTAACTAATTCAATAACCAACAATCAGACTGGAACCATTATCAGTGAGGTGTTTACATAGTTTTCTTCTAAATTGTTGCCAACATTTTACTACATCATAATTGGCTATTTTCTCTACTAAATTCTATTTCTCTACTAAATACTTATTCCATCTAATGAACTACTATATTTGTAAGCCTACTACCTGAATATATGAAGGAAGCTTGTTCTTGAGAATTTCCTGTAAACACTAGTAAGCTAACGAAACAAATGAACAAACAAAAAAACCCTCACATTCTGTCTGATACTTAGTAAATGCAATAGGATTGTATAGCTTGTTACAGACAGAATCTTGCCAAGGCAGAAGGGAACACCCTCTACCTACAGGACCAAACTTGTTCTTAGTCCAATTGATGTTTCAATAGAGAAAAAAATCTAAACACAAAAAGAGTCTCGCTAATAATAGTGACTTTGTCTTCATAGTATCTATCCCTTTTTGCTGTTGTTATGCTTATCCTTTTAGCATACCTTAGTGTCCCAGTATCAACATTTTAGTCTTCCCCAAGCAGTAGGGAAAAAGATGTTTACTGAGAGTCAACATCCTGAGGCCATGAGGTCATCCCTCAGGTTAATGACAAAACATCCCTTTCTCAACATGAAAAAGACTCATCTTTCTTAAACAGAGTCCTTTCTTTCCTTTTTTTTGTTTTTTGTTTTTTTTTTTTTTTTGTTTTTTGTTCTTCTCCTCATTGTTTGCCAGCCTTCTGCAGTCTAACTAGCACAGAGGGCCAATGTTTGTTGCAAAACAGCAAAACGGCTGCTTAAGATCATCAGACCTTCACGTGGTAGTTACATATTCTGTTAACCAGTAGGTCACTGTCAGAGCCTAAAGAAGCTAAAAACAGCTCAGGTCAAGATACCCCAGAAGAATTGTCATAGAATTACAGAATGCTTTGGGTTAGAAAGGATCTTAAAGATCATCCAGTTCCTACTCTCTTCCTGTGGGTAGGTTGCTATCCACTAGATCAGGTTGCCCAGGGCACTATTCAACCTCGCTTTGAACATCTTCAGGGATGGAGCACCCATAACTTCTTTGGCAGCTTGTTCCAGTACCTCACCACCCTCTAAGTAAGTGAAAAAACTCCTCCTTACATCTAAACTAAATCTCCCTTCTTTTAGTCTGAAATGATTCCTCTTTGTCACTATCAGACCATGTAAAAAGTCAGACTCACTCCTGATTATAAGTTCTTTTTAAGTTCCGGGAGGCTGCAATGACATCTCCCCATAGTCTTCTTTTTCCCAGTCTCAACAACCTCAGGTCCCACAGCTGGTCTTCACAGGAGAGGTATTCCAGCTCTTTGATCATCTTCATGGCCCTCATCTGGACCTTCTCCAAAAGCTCCACAGCTTTCTGTGTTGAGGTCCCCAAGCCTGGATGCAATACTTAAAGTGGAGCCACACACAGGCAGACTAGAGGAGGACAGTCGCCTCCCTCACACTGCTGACTACCCCTCTTTTGATGCAGTCCAGGATATAATTCTCCTTCCAGACTGCAAGTGCACACTGGTTGTTCTTGTGAAGCTTTTCATCCACCTTTACCCCCAAGTCCTTCTCTGTAGTGTTGCTCTCAAGGAGTTCTCCTCCTAGTCTGTATACATTGCTGTGATTGCCATGACGCAACGGTAACACCTTGGTGTTCACATGGGCCTGCTTCTTCAGTCTGTCCAGGTCCCTTTGAATAGAATCACTTCTGTTGTATGAAACATCATTTTGATGTCATCTGCAAAGTTGTTGAGGATGAACTTGATCCCTTCATCTATGTAATTAATAAAGTTGTTAACAAGCACTGATCCCAAGACGGACCCCTGGGTGACACCACTTGTCAGTGGCCTCCACCTGGACATAGACACAGTCCCCTCTGCAATAAATAAAAAGCTTGTATGCCTTTACCAGCAATGAGGTACAAGCCATATTTACTGGTGTACCTTTTGATATGTCTTTTGCTAGACTCACACTAAAGAAACTAAGAGACACTGGGAAATAGGAAGGAAAAGGTATCTTTACCTACAGCTATTTCTCATACATCTCCTCTCCCTAATCCTTAGTACTTTATGTTGCCACAGTAGTTAAAATGAAAAGCACATACTGGCATGCAATATTCAAACTGTTAAAGACTTCTAATTATATTTTCTGTACAGAATAAAGGGAAACTGGCATGCAACTCTGGATGGAGATAAGGTTTAAAATGTAAGTCAAATTACTCCCACTCTGTAGCAAAATTAAGGACCCCATGGGTCTTATTAGAAGAAGTACTTTTAGAGTTTGAAAGTCATTCTAAGTATCTGCCACTTTAGTTACTCATAGTTAGACATTAAATCCAAATGTAAATCCAGATCTTGAAAGAGCTGTTCCCTAATATTAGAATAAATACCCAAATGCTGTCACGTTAGTTATTTTATTCCATCTTTCATAAGAGTAAAGAAAAGTCAGTACAACTGCTGAAACACCTTTAAAGAATTCTTCCATACAAAGTGAGATGTTAAAATGCAAGCAGAGGGACTCTGTACACAAAGTCACCATAATTAAATGCAATTGCAGCATTCCAATATATGGCTATAGAAGCCTAAAACACAGACCACAGTAATAAAAATCATTTTCAGAACATTTAGCAGAGTTATAGATCATTGTTAACAGAATATTCAATTGAAACAGAACACGTAGCTAGCCAGCTTAAATCCAATAATAAGTTTGTTGATATTCCTGGTAGATTCATTTATAATTCAAAGCAACAAAAATCGTACTCTAAGGAGTATAAACTTTTGCTGCTGTCATAATCATATCTCACTTTTCTCCCATAGAAACCAAACTATTTTTGCTTGCACAGTTTTCTCAGTAGCGTAATGTTTCTTTAATTACATCTTATATAGGAATGTCTCCTTTATTATAATTCTCTGGAAAAAAAATAATTAAAAACAACAACAATATAAGAAATACATTTGCATTTTAGGATTGAATATCAAAATTCTTTAAGTTATTGAGAGTTGGACAGTTCTGTTAGGAAGATGGTATCTTCATTCCAAATGTTCATTGTTTGAAAGACATAATGTAAACTACCAAACAAACCAAGCTGTACTGCAAGTCTGGACAGCATGTTCTTGCTCAGCAGTCAGGGCTGATGGCAAAAGTTTATCCTCTGACATAAAATACAATTGGGAAAAAACAGCTGTGCAGCAGTGCAATATATCCAGATGAAAGATGTCAGAACCTGCATTATATGCTTCAAGGATGAGAGAGTATGTACTATGTGGTAGGTAGTTTTTCTGCTGATTCAAATAAACTAGTCCAATTTCAAAAGTCAGAGCACAGAAAAGGCTGACAGGAGATGTAAAGGCTCTAGCAACTGTCTTACACAGAACTATAGAAAAGATTTACTTAGCCAAGAAAGAAGATTGAAAGTTGGTTTCTCCAATCAAAGGAATGGAGAAAAGACAAAAGACTGCCCTGAAAGTAATGTCTCCTATTACGCTGGCTCACAACATCAGAGATGGATGCTGCTGGTATGGCAGTAGAGGTTGAACCTTTCCGACAATATTCCCTTCAATTTCTTTGTCATGAGACAGATGGCAGCAGAGGAACAGTCTGACAAAATGGCATCTGACATGGAAGCGCATATGAAGGAAAGGTGTATAATTAAATTCCTCCATGCAGAACAAATTGCACCTGTTGACATTCATCAATGCTTGCTGAACATTTATGGAGATCAAACAGTGTATTTTAATACAGTGAAGTGGTGGGTGCTGTGTTTGAGCAGTGGCAACAGTGACAGTGAGTAACCTCTGCTGGTACAGATTTTTACAAATGCAGCATACAGGCTCTTGTTCAGCAGTGGCAAAAATGCATAGCTAATGGTGGTAACTACGTTAAAAATAGTTTACTGTAGCTGAGAATTTCCTCTATCAAATAGCGTTATTGTGCTTTTTGAATCTGTTGTAGTTTCCATGGAAATAATTAGGAGGTCTTATTTTAGAATGACCTATGTATAAATATCTTCATTAATGATTTTAGTAGAAACATGAAAAGTTCAGTGAAAATCCTAATTTTCTGGAAATTGAAATCACATAAATCTTAGCTTAAAATTATGGTTTATGTTTTAATGGTTATTGTTAATCTTTGCTTGGGTGCTATCAGGTGAAACAGCATAGTCTGTATTTGTTGAAGCCTTAAATAATGACTTGTCAGTTTTAGGTAGTCTCATCACAAATTCTGGATGAAGGTAGAATATTTTTGTAACATAAACAGAATTCTGAAATTCAGTTCACAAATGTTTTTACAGATGCAAAATTTTAGTTCTTACCTCATACATCTCAGTTATGATAATTTCTTTGCCTTGTACAGCATGCAAAAATCTCCTACTGACAGGCCTTAAATCATAATACTTTTAATAATAACCATCATGTCCTTGATTATATGAAAAAATGCATGTAGTTAAGTGCTAGATCAGTAATGCACTAATACTCTATCTCTGAAAAAGAGTAATAACAGATCATTTACACATAGTTTCAGAAAATATGACTACATCATCCCTACATACATCATCACAGCTTCTAGTAATGTTATTGACAGGGACATAAACATAAAGTAGATCTTTATGTTTAACAGACTTGATAAATATTCCTGGTATAAATTTTATATGTGTTTCTTGATCTACAGTTTTACTATAATCTATATAGTTCTACTATAATCACATGACAATGACTTCCACAACTTTACTATGTATGCTAGTTAAAAAGTGCCACTTTTTGTTTTAAAACTTCTGCCTGATAGATCACTTAGAGTTCCTATTTATTCTAGAGTCAGAAAAGATAAACATTCCTTATTTACCTGAAATGTAATATTCATAATTTTATACATGTCTGCCTTGTCCTTTCTCACTCTTTTCAAGTCTTAAAAGCTTTAGTCTATTTTATTTATCTTCATATAGAATTTTTTTTCCATATCTGTTTTAATCTTTTCCCTATTTCTTTATCATTTCCAATTTTACCTTTTTAACAGAGGATATAAAAACATCAGCACTGTTCATGAAGTATGTCAAAGGGAAATTGAATTTATCTTTCAGATCCTGAAATTTTTAAGTTTCACTTTGATGAATTTACCCTCAGGATTTCAAAAAAAGGAAGATTTAGGCATTCTACTGAAAAACACCTAAAACCTTTTAACGTTAAAAATAATTTCTGGGATAAAAGTATTTGAAGAAATTTATACAAGTATTTGAACTTTTTTTAAAAAAAAACACCTTTAAAAAAAAACAAAACAAAAACATTTCAAAGCTTTAGAGTGCTACATTTTGGCACTTTTTCCCACCTGCATGACCTACTTTAGGCAGAAAAAATAAACCTACAGAAAGCATACATGAATTACTTCTTTCTCTTTTACCCACTGCTATATCACAACAAGGAAACTGTGGATTGTGACCTCTTGGTTACCTGCACACTGGATAGTATGTAATAACTAAAAATTGCTCTGACACTTGTGGTTTACTCTAGTTACTGGTTAGTTTCACCAGTGATTTTGCACCCATTCCTAAACTGATCTTCACATGTAAAACAGATGCACAACTGTAAATAAATGAAGGCTCATCTAAAGATCTGAATAGTTTATAGGCCCCAAATAAACAACACTTTACCTTGTTTTTAAGATTCATTCATGGAGGCACAGGATTTCATTCACTTATTTGAAATACTTTACTTTTACCATTGTCTCTTGAGACATAATAGATGGACTTATGAATGTAAACACTTTACTCAATACAGAAAACACTAGTGATTTTTTTCTGAGATCTAGAAGCAAGAGTGATATGGGATTAGCTATGCAGGAATAGCTTTCTCCCAAGACATGTTGCTTACTCTGCCGAATAAGGTGAACAAAGATCATGGCAGAGACTCAGAACAGACCTGAGAGTCATGTGAATTTTGTATGAATGACAAATGAAACAAACTTAAAAATTACATATTTTTACTTTGAATGGTTTGCGAGCTGTTGTTGTTGTTTTTCTTTTCTTGCCTTGTTTTAAGTTTTACGTTACACCTTGCTTTATGTGTACTACCCCTTTACCTATTATACAACTCATAAATCACAAAATAGGGCTTGTTCAACAGTACTTGCAGGATCTGCCAGTTCAGTCACTGATATTTCAAGTCATGACAGCAACTATCAGTCTCTCCTGCTATACCAGCAACTGCCATTCTGAGACAATAGTAAATGACCATAGAGAAACAAATGCAGTATTCTGCTTGAGTAAGCACAGTGAAAATGTTCCTTGTTGAATTATCAAGTAATTTTTCCAACTACATTTTTTTCTCCAGAAGCTACTGAGTAAAGGACTCTAGAATATATATACATATTTTTTTTATTATGGATCCTTCTTTTTAAGAATTCATTAACAAAATGCCCCAGATCTTGACTATTATTTATCTGCTTTCTACAAAGTAAGAGTTACAAATAGCAATACTTGAAGCATTCAGGGCTGCTTCATCCAAGGAGAGTTAAAGTGGGCCATGGAAGTGCAGACACAGTAGTCAGCAAATCCTTGCACAAGAAGGATAGAAGAAAAACCAGAGTATTCTCCTACTAGATAAGTTTTCTTGAGAATTTTTTCACTTTGATTCTGATTATTGTTAAGACTTTGGGAAATTGATTCAATCCAATCTCTGTTGAGTACAATGTACTGAGGCAGCCCATCCAACAAGGAATTGCTCATTTGAAATCTGTTGGATAGCTCACTGACTTCACATGAGAATAACTTCACATATATTAATAAGCACCATCATAATAATAATTCACTCTCTTCATAATCCACTCTTGATATTTGATATTTGACTTCAGGTGAGGTCTCTGGTCACTGGAAATAAGGCAATATAGCACCCATTTTTAAGAAAGAGTAGAAAGGATGACTCAGGGAACTGCCAACCTGTCAGTCTCACCTCTGTGACAGGGACGATCA
Organism: Gallus gallus; assembly: GCF_016699485.2. Lineage (NCBI taxonomy): Eukaryota > Metazoa > Chordata > Aves > Galliformes > Phasianidae > Gallus > Gallus gallus. The sequence goes on from NC_052533.1 coordinate 132,975,333, forward strand.
TGTAGAAGATCCTCCTGGAAGCTATGATAAGGCATATGGAAGAGAGAGTGGTGATATGGAGCAAACAGCATGTCTTCACCAAAGCCAGATCCTACCTGACCAATCTTGTCACTTTTTATGAAGGCAGAACTGCATCAGCGGTCTAGAGAAGAGCCTCTAATGTCACCTATCAGGACTTCAGTAAGGCCTTTGACATGATCCATAGCAACCTCCTGTCCAAATCGGAAAGATGTGGATTTGATTGGTGGACTGTTTGATGGATAAGGAACTGGTTGTGATATCTTACCCAGAGAGTGGTGGTCAAAGGCTCAGTGTCTGGATGGAGATCAGTGACAAGTGGTCCATTAAGGGTCAGTACTAGGACCAGTGCTCTTTAGCATTTCCATCAGTGACACAGACAATGGGTCTGAGTACACCCTCAGCAAGCCTATGTGGTATGGCTGACACACTCCAGGGACGGGATGCTATTCAGAGAGATGTAGACATGCTCAAGCTGTGGGCCCAATTGAACCGTATGAGATTCAACAAATCCAATTGCAAAGTCTTGTACCTGAGTAATTGCAACTCCCACTATCAATACAAGCTGGGGGATTTAAGGATGGAGGGCAGCCCTGCTGACAAGAACTTGGGGTACCAGTGGATGACAAGGTGAATATGAGCCAGCAGTGTGTCCTCACAGCTCAGAAAGCCAATCGTATCCTGGGCTGCATCAAAGGAAGAGTGGTCAGCAGGTTGAGGGATGTGATCCTGCCTCTCTAGTATGCACTGGTGAAACTTCACCTGTAGTACTGCATGCAGATGTAGAGTCTTCAGTAGAGGAGAGATATAGACCTGTTGGAGTGGAACTATGAAGACAGGCTGAGAGAGCTGGGGCTGCTCGGCCAGGAGAAGGCTCTGGTGTGGCCTGATAGTGGCCTTTCAGTATCTAAAGGGGAGCTACAGGAAAGAAGGGGACAGACTCCTTAGCAGGGTCTGTCATGATAGGACATGGGGGAAATGGTTTCAAATTAAAAGAGGGGAGATTTAGACTGGATTACCAATTTCACATTTTTAGTCACAGTCACAAACATGGGAAAGGTAAGAAATTAGGAGTAATTCTGGAAATATTATTTATCTCAAGAGATGTGCATTTAACTACCATGATATACTGTTGCAAAACCAACAAAGTACTGCTTTCCTAACATTGTGTACCTTAACTGGAATCAAATGCTGCATACCATAACAAGAATACAAAAACTAAGGATTCAGTGGAAAAATATAAAGGAAATAAACTCTGTGAAATCTCAGCAAGAAATGTTTAAAATTTGAATCCAAATATGGGTGCTGTAAGTCAGTCTACAGTTCTCAAGACCAGAGTTCAGATTTTCTTTTCACACTAAATTCAAGAGTTGTCCACACCAAAGTTCCTCAATATTTTTCTCAAGTCTTATGTGATCTACTAATTAACAGAGAAAACAAAACAAAAAGTTAGTTTCCATCTTTACTGTTTCCTGGTGCACTTAACTGATGACTATGTAAATGCCTAAGCCAACAGGTAGGGGATGAGAAGGAAATAAGAGCGTAAACTTTTTTTATAAAGCAGTATCAATTTAAACCACTGTAAACTATTAGTTTGCAGTGTTATGAGCCTACCTGAATCTGCAACCTGGTTTGACTACATGCCTGACCCAAGTACATGTTGTGATTTTACAAGCAGCTGTCTCTAACCAGAGCAAACTAAAAGAAAACTAAAGCCACCTTCCCTTCTTTCTGCCCTTCTCTGTGGCCTCCCCCTTCAGCAGCAAAGAGGAATATGAGTTCTGGTTAGCCTAAAATGCTTCATCTTTGCTGTTCCTTCATGGTCACTATCTTCCTCTGCTCCAGCATGGGGTCCCTCTAAAACAATATTGTCCTTCGCAACGTGATCCTGTGTGGGCTTCCCACAGACTGCAGTTCTTCAAGAACTGCTCCAGTATGGGTCTCTACTGTGGGTACCAACGCTCAAGAGCTCACTCCAGCATGGGTCCCCCATTGGTGGAAGCTCTCACCAGATCTTCTGTTCCTGTGGGAGCTCCTTTACTGAAGATAAAGTACCAATTTATTGTAAACGTCACAAAGTAACTAAGTATGTCTTTAAACAACAGCAACAAAGCATAAACTTCAAGATCCTTATTGTTAAATGACAGAATGAAACATAAATTCAAAAACTTTCTATAACAACTAGTGAGTAAATTGTAATCATAAATAAGACAGTGTCAACACTTCATTAAAAAGAGATTATATATATGGATAATATATTATGATATATTATAATATTATATATCATAATAATATATATTTATATATATAGAATTATAAGGAAGATAACTTGTGTATACAGGGCTGAATGTAAGGAAAGAGATGTAGAGGGAAGGGTGACAAACACGTAAATGAAGGACATTTTAAGAAATACAGGAGTGTGTGGACAACAGTGAAGTCACAGATACAGTCTACTTGATTAAAAAAAAAAAAAAAAGAACAACTCATTTGTTAAAAGCATTTTACAATATTTTGAAGAATGACTTGAAGAATTAATAATCAACATATATATGTATATGTACATAACATATACATTTAAGACAAGTGTTGGTTAAGGAAGTTCTCAAATCACTAAGAGCAGAAGCTGAGAGTCTACACAAGGAGGAAGACCTCACTCCCTTATTTCATTCTGGCATTTTCTTTTTTCTTAAGTTATCATCCCAGTCAGACACTAAGCATAAATATTTACTGATACAAAATGTATGTACTTTTGAATGCTTGGATTAAATATCAGTATAATGCAAATAATAAATCTTTATACCTAAATATTTATAAAATATTTATATATAAATTTATTATTCATTTATTTCATACACACACACAAAACTTATTCTCTATCAATGTCTATTTAAGTGTATTGCTCCTATATAAAATGGTGTATCTTATTTGACTAAATACCTCTTAAAAATTCTACTAACATTTTAAACTTCATTAGCGGTGTTTGCAAGTTTATATTCAGAAAAAAAGTCAAGAAGTAAGATGTGAAGTTAAAATGTAGCTATTCTCTTACAAACATCAGAAGAGGATCTCCTGGGAAATTCCAGAACACTGTTTTTAAAGCTATTGCATAATCAACACACCAGTATTATTTATTTAGGACACTTGTTTCCTCATGTATACATATATATATGAAGGCATAAAGCTCAAAAACTCAGATAATATATTTACACATATGTAGGTAGCTCTGAAATTTGTACTTCTTAAGTATTTCCATGGGAATTACAACAGATTCAAAAACACATTAATGCTATTTGATAGAGCAAATTCTGCACTACAAAACTATTTTTTCAGCACACTCACCACATTTAGCTATGCATTTTCACCAGTTATAAAAAGAAAGCACATGCCACACTCATAAAAATCTGTACTTATGGAAGTGATGTACTGTTTCACAGCTTCTATGATTGTGCTGTTGCTAGGGAAATGTTGCCCATCTTTCATCAGCCAAACAGACGAAGTCAGAAGGTGCCAAGTCTAAACTACACAGTTCATGCGGCAGGACATTGCAGCCAAGACTGCCAATGTATTCCACAGTCTTGAAATTGATGTGGGGCCTGGCATTATCATGCTGTGAGAGAAAGGTTTTCCTTTTCTTTCAACTGACTCTGGAAGCTCAAGCCTTCAGCTTAGTCAAAGTCTCAATGCAGTGGTTACCGCTTTCATATCCAACAAAACAGTGCATATCACCTTACCCTCTGAGGTCTCTGTCTTGATCTTTTCTTTGATGAGTTCATGACACCACTCCATGGACTGCCATTTTGACTCCAGTTTCTAGTAGCGACACCATGTCTTGTCACCAATAATGATGTGATCCAGGAAACTGTCATCTTCATCCTTGCATTGGTTCAGTAAGTCCTGACAAACTTGCATATATTGTTCTTTCTGTTCCAGTGTGAGCATTCATGGAACCGACCTGTTGCAACTTTGTGATATTCCAATGATGTCACCATAGTTTCAAGCGTACTGAAGCTGTAAATCAGCTCCATACACAGTTCCTGGTTGTAATCCAGCAATTTGTGTTGGTTAACTGATTGAGACACTTCATTTTGTTGTGTGATAGCTGTGCATGGCCATCCAGAACGTTTTTTCTTTCATGTTGCCTCCACTGCTGCTGAAACACATTACCCATTACCTCCCTGTGCTAACATCCATCGTTTGGTCTCTATAACCGTTCAGCAAGTGTTGATGGATGTAATAGAGTGCATTTTCTTTCTGCATGGAGGAATTCAATTCCACATCTTTTCTTCATATAGAGTTTCATGTCAGACAACACTTGGTCAGACTGTGCCTCTGCTGCCTCCTGATGTATGGCAACAAAATGTAACATATTTGCCTCTACTGTTGTATTACCAACAGCTACCTCTGATGTCATGGGTCAACATAATAAATTAGTAGGTATTACATTCAGAGCAGCCCTCACCTGTGAATGTTTATATGCGTGTTTGTATTTCTTTTTTAATGAGAAACAGTTTCCCTGTCTTAAAAGGATAATAATGATTGACATAAATTTGTAAAGGATAAAGTGTTCTAATTCTCCATGCTATACAAAATACTTATAAAAATAACTTTACAATATTAAAAATTTGTGTGGAAACACTCCATATCCACTGAAAAGTTCATCAGAAATGTTCTCAGGTGAAAGAGAAAACCAAGTTTATAGGAAATAATAACTACTTGTAATAAAGCTCAACTTGGGAACATGAAGAAAGACTACATTTTTGGATTCTTATTAGTTCTCATCCATATAATTCAGAAGGTAGTGCTAAACTTTGAGCTAGATGTTGTTTTTTGTGTATCAACTAAGGGACAGAGTTTGGGAATACAGCATTTAATTCTCCACAGAACAGTATTAAAAACTAATGCAAAAGAGGAGGTTTCTTTTGGAAAAACAAACAGAAACAAATAAAAATTTTATGTTGCATTTTTTATTTTTTTTATTTTTTAGCTATTTATAGCTAAAAACAATATACAATATATATATTTGTTTTTAGTAACTGGATATTTTAAGGAAATTAATATAATCTACAAAATATGTAATGTCAAACAATGAAATATTTAAATATATTTCAGAACAGAAATAAATTGCCTTATTGTTGTCACACTTTCATTTGATATATTCAACTTTTCATTGGCTGCATATATTTTTTCTATATAAAATGACAATACTTTGAATAAAACCAGATTCAGACTACTGGTTTAGTCAGTTCAATACTTCAATTTACTGCAAGAAATTCTAAGCCTCCCTCACATTTTAGGAAATTTAAATAAGAAATGTTTTGAAGCTCTGAAAAATACACTGTTGGTATAATTAAACTGAGCTATTTTGCTTCAGAAAGACCAATTGCATCTTATTCCAATTTTCTCTTAAAGAACTGAGAAATTGTAAGCCTTATTATTTTGTGTGAGCATTCCAGTGGAGGATCAAATGCTAAAGCAGTATGCAAAGATATTCTCATAAGTACATCCTTATCCAGACAGAACAGAGATGACAACATATACATATTTTGTTTTTTGTCAAAGCAGACATACATTTGAGTCACTGCTACACTCTCAAGCTTCTCTGCAGTAATGTTCATCTTTGTGCTAAAAAATAATGAAATAGTTGCATAATCATATGCTCTCTGGGAAAAAAAAAAAAAGAAAAAAAAAGTGATTGATTCTTATTCAGATTACTGCAGTAGTTCTCTGGATGAGAGCTCTAAGCTCATACTTTATGACACTGTTACTTTTTATTGGAAATAGCAATGGTTTTACAGCAGAACTATGAAAAAAATGTTTTGGATCATTCAAACCTAATAATAATTTCAAGTTCAACTAAATCTAATATCTTTGCAGAATCTTCTTGTAATACCCAAACTCACTAAGCACGTAGAAGGAGAAACTGTCAATTTGTTTTTCAACAACAGACAAAAACAGAAGATACAGATTTAAGAGGTGGAAAGATCATGGAACAGAACCTCCTGGAAGCAATGCTAAGGCACAAGGAAGACCAGCTAGTGGCCTTCTATGATGATGTAATTACATTAGTGGACAAGGAAAGAGCTTCTGATGTCATCTATCTTGACTTCAGTAAGGCCTTTGATGTGGTAGCCCTCAACATCCTTCTCTTCAGATTGAAAAGATATGGATTTTCATGGGTGGCTTGTTCAGCAGACAAAGAACTGGCTGCAGGATCGAGTCCAGAGAGTGATGGCCAATGGCTCAGTGTCTGGATAGAGACTAGAGATGAGTGATGTCCCCTGGGAGTCAGTGTTGGGACCGATACTCTTTAATATCAGTGACACTGACAGTGAGGTCAAGCACACCCTCGGCAAGTTTGGTGATGACACCAAGCTGTGGGGTGCAGTTGACACACAAAAAGGACAGGATGCCATCCGGAGGGATCTAGACAGGCTTGAGCAATGGGCCCAGTTGAACTTCATGAGGTTCAGCAAATCCAGATGCAAGATCTTGCAACTGAGCTGAGGCAACCCTCACTACCAATACAAGCTGGGATATGAAAGGATTGAGCACAGCCCTGATGAAAAAGACCTGGGGGTACTGGTGGATGGAAAACTGGACATGAGCCACCAATGTGCCCTCACAGCACAGAAAGCCAAGCATATCCTGGGCTGCATCCAAAGAAGCATGGCCAGCAGGCTGAGGGAGGTGATCCTTCCTGGTGAGGCCTCACCTGGAATATTGTGTCCAGATATGGAGTCCTCAGTACAGGAGATACATAGACCTGTTAGAGAACATCCAGAGAAGGGCCGCAAAAATGATATACAGAATGGAACACCTTTCCTACAAGGATAGGCTGAGAGAGCTGGGGCTTTTCAGCCTAAAGAAGAGAAAGCTGTGAGGCGACCTGATGGTGGTATTTCACTATCTAAATGGGAGCTACAGGAAAGAAGGGGGCAGACTTTTTAGGAGATTCTGTGGTGACAGAACAAGGAGAAATGGCTTCAAACTATCAATGAGGGTAGATTTTGGTTAGATGTAAGGAAAAATATGTTTCAGTGAGTGTGGTGAGGCACTGGAACAAGTTACCTAGTATTGTGGTTGAAGCCCCATCCCTAGGGACTCTCAAGGCAAGGCTGGGCAAGGCCATGGGCAACTTGATGTAGCTCTAATGTCCCTGTTTATTGCAAGGGATTTGGACGAAATTACCTTTACAGGTCTTTTCAAATCTAAGATGTCTATGATTCTAAGATTCTAAAGTCTTTTTGAGGACAATGTGAAATTTTCCATCCTCATCTTTCATGAAGACTTTGTTCTAGGCACATTATTACAGAATATTCTGGCAGCGAGGTTCTACCATGTTGTTTATATAATCAAATTAGTTTTAACAATTGTCTTCAGAATTTGGATGAGGGTACACACTGGGAAAGAGGATAACTATGTCAAAGTATTATTCCATTTTTTTAATGATTCAATAGGAAGTATTTCATTTAAAGTTAACAATAACAAAATAAGAGACTAAAACATTTTAAGTATCTTAGACACCATTGTAAATAAAGTCATATTTGTTCAAGTACTCATTTAACTCTAAGATTTCATATGCTGGATAAATTATCCCATAATAAAATTGCTACTTTTCTTCATCAATGACTGTCCAAAGCTCTTAACTTTTGATTTAAGTAGAAATGAATGTTTCATTATATCTCATTTGAGTTTTTGTTTTGTTGAGAAAACGAAGGGAAAAAATAGTTATATGGAATAAATTATTTTCTCTCAGTTTCACTTCCAACAAGAAAAAAAGTCACATTCCTTCAAATTTTCAAGTGTCTGAGTCAGCCATTGAGATCAGACAGAAAAAAACCTGAAGAGTATTTACATAATTTTTTTCACAATACTTAATGAAAATGAACTATCAAGATTTTCTTAAAGAAAAGGCTTGGCATAATTGAAATAATATAATGACTGAAAAAAGATGACAGACAGTTAGTACTTCCTGAAGAATTCCTAGTCATTTATTGTGGATAACTACTGACTATCAAGTTCATTTAATTTACTTAGAAACGGGAAGTAGGATTATTTCCTTATGCAATTAGATGTGCAGAAGGAGAATAGGATTTTTTTTTTTTTACTCAGTGGGTATAATAGTCATGTAAGGCAACAAAATATCTAAGACATCATTCTGAAATACTACCAACCAATCAGATTAAACAAGGTAATTTTACAAATCGTGCACTATTTGCTTTCCAGTTGAAAGATCAAGAGCCTTGTTTTAGTTTTAATACCATACTTCTAGGCAGTATTTAAAAAGGAGGATACATTGAACTAAACCTCAGTCTATATTCTGAGAGGATGTAAAAGATGGCCAGTGTAAATCTAATTTAGAAATTGTTGCTGATTAAGCTCTCTAAATTTATTACCCCCCAGTATATGAGGAGTATATTTTTGCATAAGTAAATGTAAGTCTAATCTGGGGAATATAAGGGAATATAAATGATAAACATGCACACAAACACACACACACACCAAACAAATAAACAAACAAACAAACAAAAAAGTTCTCCTCTACGTGGCCAATTATTAAATTAGTATTTCAATTTTTTTTATTTGTAAATAGTTAATGAGAACCTCCATTTACAAATAATCTTACTATATCATTTCAGTAGTCAAAGCCTTTTACAGAAAAAAGTAGATCTTTAAAGCTCATGACTGAATACACAAAATATATTCAAGAAATATCAAATCCACATTTAGCTAATCAAGTAATTCATATTGTCTATATGTTACTTCACTAATAATTATTGTAATTAATTGTTTAAAATTTGTTTTAGCCAACAGCTGGTTGAAAAGATTTCATTTAAACCTTTTAAAGAGTCAGTGGCTATTCAGTAATATTCTAATACAGGTAATTAACTATGTAAGAGGTAACATGAATTAACTCTAATTATGAAAGATGATTCAGCAAAGCTGATATTCAGTGTACAAACTTCTACAATACACTGAGATTGTGTGGAATATAATTTATAAGCATTATCAGTAGAAATTTAGACTTGTCTTAAAAACAATATAGTTGTTTAATCTGGGATATTTTCTTATTACAAAATTTAAAATAATTTAGCTTATTTGGTTTATATTTTAATTTATTCTTTTTAAATAAGAAAACAAACCTCTACTTAAACAGGACAAGTCAATTGCCCGTTATGCAAATACACCTATCTGTTATGCATAGCCCTCATAAAGTTTGTTATCCAATCAACAACTTAGGATTTATGGTTCTGTATATGTCCTCTTTGTGATCTGGTAGTATACTTGAACCAAAATAATAAACACACAAATTTTTCATATTCACATGTCTTCAGAACAGTATGATGCTGGTGCCTTAAAACTACCAGGACAGAAAATCATGGAATATATAGTTTACTGTATCATTTATTTTTTCCAGTGAACAGAGTCTGACCTTGAAAGAGATTTTTAATGTTTTATTTCATCAGCTTGTTTTATACAACGCAGTTACAATGATACCAAGAATTGCAAAGTCTGCCTAGCAAAACCATCACTACTATTGCAATGTCAACAAATAGAAATCCTCTCTGAAGTCAGTGTACCTGGAATTAACACAAATGAAAATAATCAAACAAACAAAAACAACACCACCAACAAAAATAAAAACCCAAAGAAGCAACAAATGCTACAGCTACCCGGCATCTTGTATCTAGCAGGTCAGGATGAAAATTTCTAGATGATTGTAACAAAGGCCCTATCCTCACCACACTATATAGTGGGATTGCACATAGAATTCTCTGTGCAGACACTCTTCCAGAGAGAACTGTGACTAAGAATTGTGATTAATGTGATTTTCTCAAGCTCTGTGCTGAAGACTCAACACCATTCACCTTCTGAAATCATTAAATTCCCTGAAGGTTTCACCAATTGAATAGTTAGACCCACAGAAATTGAGGTGAATGAGTGTACAGTGACTTTCACCTTGATGTTTCAGTCTTTGAAAATATTTCAAAGTTGAGTTATTTTACAGCTGCAATTAGAATCTCTATATGTATATTATATATCAATATATTCAACAGTGACAACTGTCTTTTGCTTCGGTTGCTTTTTCTTAACTTTAAGAATGCCTGATATATTAAGAAAAACAAAAATCAAGTTATCCTTTTTTTTTTTTTTTTTTTTAAACCAAATGAAAATTGCAGTTTCTGACTTACCATATTGCAGGTGGCTCAGAACCTTCTACTTCCAAATAATCATATTTTTCTTCCATTTGGAAATCTGTAAATATGAGTGAGATGGTATCCCCGGGCTCTGCCACAATTGTCCATGTGCAATCTGCATTATTATGATACTCATTAGGAAAATTGGGGCTTGAGATGATACCACTGGATCCTCTCATAGTTCCTCCACATGCATCCTCAGCTGTTAATAAATAAATAAATAAATAAATAAATCATTGTTATAGCCCTTTCTTGTAGAGAACAAAAGTTTGCTGTTTCAGATGATCGGTTCATTTTTTTAACATTTGACTTGAAATGCTGCTGTAAAATCATGATGTTAGTAAGCAATTGCTTCAGATTTCACTAATTCCAAAATGATTTTAGTAGCGTCATCACATATTTTTACAATCTACTTTCTATTACTTTGATTAGCATAATTCCACTCATTTTACAATAGCGTATAAAAATGTATTGACTTCTGCTTTTGCTTTAACAAAGTATGTTGTCATAAAGCAAACTGAGTTTAACATGCAGTCCGATGCATGATATGCAGTAGTCACATTATACTACTGAGACGCCTGAGAATGCTACCCAACTTATGGTAATTGTATTTTTGTGACAAGACATTTGAGTAGCTGATCAGCTTTAGTTTGCAAACTAGAGCATTTCATGGGTGATTTCCCAGGTGTCATATACACGACAATTTCATAACTCAAATGTTTACAGAGGCATTTCAATGGGGATTTTTTGTCTGTTTTTAAGCAGATCATTTATTTCAAATATTGCCATGAGAAGAATTTTTTTTTTTCACGATGAATTTCCATCTAAAGTTCAATCTTATGCTGAATAAACTAGGTAAATCTCATAGATTTACAAAAACAGTTCTAACACCAACAGAACTAATTCCATGAAAAAACAATTCACACATAGTGATTCACGTATTTCATTCCTTTGTAAGGTATGAGAAAATGACTGACGTTATGACTGTTAATCTAGATTGAAGGTGTAATATACCCAATGTCTCTAATACTGTTTTTGAGGATTTCATGCCAAAAGTATTTCTATGAGTTAATAAAACAGATCGCGAATGTGGTATTAATGAATAAGTTATATGGAAATACTTTTTTATTAGATGAAGATGTCACCTTTTTATCTCACTTATTCAGATTATTATCCAAATGTCTGAAGCATATCTGAAAATTAATGTTTGCTTCTCCTTAATTAGAGTGCTAACATGAATATCACGTGCCCTACATCCTGAAATAAATAGCCAATTTTACTGAAAAAATAATGGTGAGGTTAATTTTTGTTCAAAATTAGAGCATCAGGGAACAACAGCTTTAAAGAATTCTGACACACATCATGACTCAAATCTAAGAAGAAAATACTTAATGACTGTAACGAGCGTCTTAATTACAATATTTTTAGGAGTTTAAAATGCCAGGCTTTGTCTCCTAAAAGTTCTACTAGGTTATTGCATGAACACATGGACAACTTAAGGTAAATCTTACTAACTACCAGTGCTTTTAGCATCAATTCAGTGGATCATAATTGAGGAATCTCATTACAATATGCTCTCAAAAAATTTACTGAGATAGGAATAGAGCAGCATATGAAAGGTAATAATGAAGTTTTGGTTTTCAACATTGAGAAGCACTGGGAAAATAATTTTTAATTATTACTTCCCTGAAGTAAAATTTCCATTAAAAAAGGTGTAAAATACACGCTAAATGAAAGGCCTGCACATTGACTGTAAATACTGATTCAACTGTTTATCATTTGCTGATATGAAAAACTTCTTAATTTTTTGTAGATAAATGATAAGACTTATGCAATCTGAAAAGAAAAACAGTTATACATAGAGTAGTTTTTCAGCTCATGTAGCAAGCTAAAAAAGAAGGTTAAGAGCATCAGATGAGACTAGAGACTCTGGAATTGCTTCTTCTCAGACTGAATTACAGAATCACAGAATCACAAATTGCCTGGGTTATTCAGGACCTCAAGGATCACAAATCTTCAGCGCCCCCACCACAGGCAGGGTCACCAACCTCCACACTTAATACAAGACCAGGCTGCCCAGGGCCACATCCAACCTGGCTTTGAACACCTCCACCTATCACACTGAAGATTACAATTACTTAGATGTCAGCTATGACACATGACAAACAAAAGAATAACTGGTAAGAACGAAAATATGAAGACTAATAGTGGTCCATCTGCATCACTGGGTGACAAGCCAAACAGTAATAATGAACAAGGAAGAGAGGAAGGACAATCTTGTGATTTCTGTGCAGAAATCTGAGAATCTAAGTTTTTCTGCCTTACAACATCTTTCTGAATTTCTGCTATCAAACCACTGAGGTGTAAATCCTCAAAGACAGTGAAGTACCTAAAAATACAACCACTGAAATCAAAATGTAATACATAAACAGCAATTATGTATCTAAATGCCTTGAAAGAACGTCATATTAGCCCGTTCTTTCAGTTTACAGATCCCAAACATGTAGAAGAATGTTCAAAGGAATGGAGAAAATATATATGAGAGCTGCTATAAAAGTAATGCCTTCTTTTTTATTATGTTGACCCATGACAATAGATGCAGATGTTGGTGATATGAGATTGAACCTTCCCACCAATATTCCATTACATTTTGTTGTCATGCTACAGATGGCAGCAGAGGGATCATCTCACAGAATAGTGTCTGACATGGAAGTTTGTATGAAGCAAAGGTGTGTAATTAAATTCCTCCATGTGGAAAAAATTCCACCCTTTCACATTCATCAGCAATTGCTCAAGATTTATGGAGACCAAATAATAGATCTGAGCACAGTGAGGCAGATGTGTTTCAGCAGTGATGACAGCAGTATGAAAGGCAAGCCAGATTCCAGACTTTTATGAGCATGATCTGAAGGCTCTTGTTCATTGTCAGTGAAAATGCATAGCTAATGGTGGTGAGAATGTTGCAAAATAGTATTTTGTATTCGATAATTTGCTCTATTTGATAGGGCTTTTGGATTTGCTTTTGGAGCTATCTACATACTTAGGTAAGAAGACTTGATACAATCTGAAACTATGCAGTTCCAAATACATAACAAACATAGATGGCATTTAAAGAAAAAAAAATCCACTTTTAAAATATCTACCGTGCATTTTCTAAAAAGTAAATTAAATTTTTTAAAAAACATTTTCGGAAAATCTATATAACTGACAAAATTGCAAATGTTACATAAAGGCAGGAATGCAAAAAATGTTCACATTGCCAAGATGTCATTTTTGCAAATATACTCTGATCTTAACCATATGCTGTAAGGGGAAGATTTTTTCAAAGTGATAAGCAAGTAGGGACTTGGCTTAGAAAAGCTTTTCAAGGTATTAAGAATTCAAATAAGATCTATATTTGAATATGCATGAAGGTTCTTATGCAGAGGGATTATCTCTAATATTATGATATGAGTAAAGATTATAAGAATAGAAAGTTTTTCAGCTACTTATTGTGCATACACAGGTTTCTAATTATATACACAGGTACACACCATTTTTTTAATGCTTAAATAAATATCAGGAAAATGTATAAACATTTGCATAACTTCTAATGAAAGTTAATTTCATAAAATTTTATATTTTATTTTCAGTACTCATGATTATCTTGCCTATATGCTGTTCATAATTTCTATTTCATAATGAATTTTGAAAATATATTTCTTGAGTTAGCCTTCTCTTATTTAATTTAATTTTCTGCTTATTCTTGTAGGTTTTGATGATATTCACAATAAAGTTACATACACTTTTAAATAATTATCAAGAAGACAGACAATCAAAGATAGAAAATTTTATCAGTGATTTATAGTCCATGCAAATTCATTGATTTCAGTGACAGTTAAATGAGATTGTATGATAAATCAAGTTTTAATTCATCACACATCCCATCACATCATCTAATCTAGATAGTTATAGTGCTTTGAACAGCTGAATGTCAGTCCTTCACTCAACTCTTCACAGAGTGATTAACATCTGTTAGGTAATCTTTAAAGAAGTCTAAGAAAGAATGTAGCAGCTTTCCTAGTATAAACGACTATCTTTACAACAATAAAAGTTTTGAGCAAGTTGAGACACTAGAAAGAGTACATCAAGATAAACTGAGAAAATATGTTGTAGTTCCTCTATACTGTGATTCTGACTTCTAATGTACTATTATTTCTAGCTTCTCTTTAGCAAGATATCTCTAAGACATCATACGCTGAAACTCAGCATAGCTACTGTCCACAGTGTTATTAGTGTAAAACATTTCTGATACTTAAAAGGGAAATGATCAGAATGAAGAAGAACTTGAGGATACAGAACCTGCTACATGAAAAGCTGAGTCATTTGCAATGAACGTAGCCTAAAAGATCCTTCCACCTATCTTAACTAATTCTAAGAAAGAAAAATAATAAAATGCTACATAATAAAGAGTCGTTCTTGCAGAATGGTTCCAAAAAAGTCATTCATTAGCATTAGCCAGGAGTGTGGGCTACAAGATATAGAAAATACAATATTTCAATTTAAATAAATCCTGATTCCATTAATTTAATTTACTTGTTTCTACATGGCATACACACATATGCAATTGCTGTCAAAAACTCTACCTACATAAATAATTGTATTTCAAGTTCAAATGATGTCTTAAATTCTTGGTCTTTAACAGCTAAGATTTTTTACAGGGATCCTGAAAAATGCCATTCTCCAATCTATGATGCTGTATTTATCAGACATTAAGAATAAATATAATTCTAAAGATTTCAAGATATTTCTAAATGAAAGCTATTGTTTTCCAACTCTTTCTGGAAACACGAGTATGTGATAGAAAATGAAATATGTGTAATTATGGAAATAACATTTTTTTATACTTTTTGGAAATCACAACTCTTCAACTGCAATAAAAAGTTTTGACAGGAAAAAAAAATGTTTTGTTATGAAATTCCACTAGAGTTTTCTAAATAATGATTGTAGTCACTACTCATATTCAGATTCAAGGAGAATAAGAATATCTTCTTCAGGCAGCAAATACCTTGGCATGAGAAAGCAAACATTATTATCTGTACATTAAAAAATCTGCACACTGTTTTAGCTATAACTCAAAAATGCAGTGACCACTGTTTAGAAAGGTTTTCTGTTTTTTTTTTTCAGTATTCAATAGGCTCTTACTATTAATGTCTTAATCATTGCAGAGATACTTTAGTTAGAATTTTAACTTATGAAGCTTAAAATTGTCCTTATTTGAATATTATTACACATGCATTTTATGCTTAATATTCTACCCTTTCTAAGAGTATATACAATCAGATTGTTTTTACAGATCCACTTTTATAACACATTTTGAACTTAATTTTCCACCAGTCTGAATTTGCTTGTTTATCCATCAGCAACTTTCACAAATTTCCAATGTCACACTTGGCCAGTGTTTAATCCAGTGTCCATATATGCACTCCAGCTTTGCAATTTTCAGCACGCTATACTGCTTTCATAAAAGCCATCATAGAATGAGTTTCTTAATAAGTTCCTTCACTGCCTGTGCAGATCAGTAGGAGAAAGGAAGATTAATACACTGAAATGCAAAGCCATCTGTAGAAGTTAAGGTCAGTTTAAAAGTCTGCTGTATAATAACCAATGAAATTAGAACATAAGCACAGTAATAAACTACACAGTTACAAACATACTTTTAAGAAGCTCCACAGGCAGTCCCATTTTCTAGTTGAGTTCTGTCTATTAAATGGTACTTCTTTGCACATACCACACCACCTACTCTTTTAATTCCTTCCCATCCTTTTTTTTATCTGTACGTATCTATTCCAGGGCTCCCATTGTGCCCACTGGCCTGATAGAATTATGTGATTTAATAGTGTCATAGAATCATAGAACTGTAGAATCATAGAATGGCCTGGGTTGAAAAGGACTACAATGATCATCAAATTTTAACCCCCTGCTATGTGCAGGGTCGCCAACCACTAGACCAGGATGCCCATCTGTGTCACAGATTTGTGTTCCCATTTGAATTTACACACTCTGCATGTTTGTGTACAGTGTCTATGGTCACCCCACTACCTTGAGTTCAAGAAATCCCCTTATTGCTCTGCCCCACACATGCTTCACCTGTCCCCTGCTCCTCCATGTGCTTCCATGCTTCTGTCATCAGCATGGAGAAACCTACTATAAAGACTTCCTTACCAGGTTAGCAAGTCTTTTGGCAGTGGCACTCTTGACTCATTAAAGAAAGCTTAATTTAGTCTAGAAAATCCTGTCACATTCTGATGTTCAGAGTCAGGGAATTAATTATTTGGTCTTTAAAGCAAAGATAATAGCAAATGCAATATAAAGCATATTACATTTACTTCTATTTAATATTGTGATATATTCTAAAAGGACCATATACAATGAAAAATGAAGATATGTAAACATTTCAGAAACATTAATATTGTTGACTTTTTTCTTTATACTTGCTATTAAAAAAAAAAAAAAAAAGTCCGTTCCTGTAAATTACCTACAGAATAGTCGAAATAGTCAAATAGTCTTACTGTTTTCAGCAATTTAAATGAAATAATTACTACACACCCTTCAAATGAAAATCTCAAGGACTGTTTTGTTAAAGATTTGTCATTAATGACTTACGTAAAACTGGTCCAGCTTTGGAGAATGTGGACAGAAAACAGCTCCTGAGGACATAGTGAAGCCTCATTTACTTTGGCTTAGTGCTGTGACACAAATAGCTCACAAATTTTAGATCCCAAATAAACCTGAGGATGATTATAAATTGACATGATTCACATCCTCAAATCCTTCATTTTCCACTTCTACATTTAATATAGCTGTAAAATTTATGCAGATTTGACAGCCAGCAAAAAAAAAAAAAATTAAGTAATAGCTAAAAAGGTTAGGAACTTTGGGAGCTTAAACTGCTCCTGAAATATTAAATGGAATAAATAGTCTCCTAACCTATTGCTTCTGAGGCAGAACCTCAAAAATGAGCTATGTTACACAACCAGTGCTCACAAAATTTTTGCCTCCCTGCAGACCTGTATTGGGCAGAGCTGACAAGGGAGTGTGGGGGTGACCTGCTGGGGAGGCAGTCATGGTTCCAACTGGCTCTGCAAGGAGTGGCACCAACCTATGGCACCACTACAGCCTCTGCAGGCTTCACTGATCACAAAGGGTGGCAGTTCCCTCAGGCAAAGGGCTGCCTACAGGAGGACACAGGAGAAAGGACATTCCTTTGATCAGCCTGTTTTCTTTTGTTTCACAATATCTGAATGAGTAATTAAACTTTTATGTTGATAGACAATAGATTGTTAGATTTTCAGAATAAGATCTGCTTGCCTACTACAGTACTTTCCATTGTGTCTGTGCTTCAGCTGACTGAGGTCATTAGTGTTGCCTGGGGAGAGGAAGAGGTGGCTTTCCCCTTGCCACCCACTAGAAGTGGAAGGGACCACACCATCTTGATGAGTGCAGCAGGCAGGATGTGAAGGAGCCACCAAGAAAGGAGCCTTCATGAAAGTAAGTGAAGAGAGTGATCTAGGAATGTGCAGTACACAACTATAATAAAGCATGGAAAACAGAAACTTTTCTGCGTTCTGAGGCATTTGTTACAATCCAAGAAAAGGCAGAGCTCTGATGAATTAAGAACAAGCTGAAGGGAAAGGTGACAGTTTCAGTCACTGTGGAAGGGGAAGGCCTATTCTCCAGTCTTCTTACAGTTTCATTTCTGCTGATTTCTAGAGTGTTGCATACAAATTTCCACCATGGCCACATAAAATAAATAAATAAAAATAGTACTACTAATAAAAGACATTGATAAACTGGAGTGAATTCAGTGAAAAGGCACCATTATTGTTGGGACTAGAGTGGATGGTGAGTTTGAGGGAACAGGGCTGGTCCACTCCAGTTTCAGGGACCCTAACAGCAGGTCCCAGGGAGGCAACAGAAGTGGGCTCCTTGTAGTGGTGCATGGAGAACACAAGACAAGGGGCATGAACTAAGAGTATAAAGAAAAGCTTTTTACAGTAAGAATCAAGAGGTGCAACAGATTACCCAGAGATCTGTCTATAATTTCTGAAATTTGAATGTTGCCCTACCTCCCTCCTTGAATTTCTTAGTACAAAACACTTTTAAAGACCAGCTAAAATTCATTCCTACTATCTCAAAAGCTATACTTCCAAATAGAAGCATATATCTCAGTAAGTTCATAGACATTTCAACTTCCAAATTCAATTTTGACGAATATTATCTAGTTGGTTAAATTAGGGGAAAAGAGGTTTTGAACAAATGTAACAAAGTATACATATTTTGTGAACGTTGTAATGTGTTGCAATTAAATAGTAACACGGAATCAAAATTGAAATTTCAATAACATAATGGGTTTCTACATTTCTCCTGATCTCTATCATAAAAATTCCTAAAGTCTATTTGGTTATGATGCACCTTGTTGATGATATTATAGTTTTAAATTAAGAATACTTAATTAGAATTCTTCAGAATTTGTAATTATCTAAAAAAAAAAAAAAAAAAAAATAGGATTACGTTGACAGGTACCTGTTAGAAAATAATCCTGTTTCTCAAAGAACTCTGAATATAAAATCAGAGTATTTGATAAAACTGTACAGTGAACACATTTTGACCTTGAAGAAGTTATCTGACAAAAACATCTTAAGCATTACAAGCTGAAATCTTACAAGATGTCTTACATGACTTCTCTCAAAAATTGAGCATATTTCAAAGCGTCAACAGCATATACCTCAGAGATATGCAAAGGGAAAAGCATGTA
The DNA here is from genome assembly GCF_016699485.2 of Gallus gallus. Lineage (NCBI taxonomy): Eukaryota > Metazoa > Chordata > Aves > Galliformes > Phasianidae > Gallus > Gallus gallus. The sequence goes on from NC_052533.1 coordinate 132,994,347, forward strand.
TTTAACCAAAGAAAGACACACGCCTTTATAAAATATTATCTTTGGTCTAGATCCTGCCTTTACTTTAGTTGACAACAATCACTTTATACTACCTTTGAAGTCAGAGAAAATAATAAAATCTGAATTCTCCCCTTAAAGTCAATATGATGATTTTCCCACAGATAGTCGAGGCATATAGGGGAAATCTAGTACAACTATGATCGTATCTGTATGAATTTTGCTAAAATGAGTTGAAGACTCTGAAGAGATGGTAAAATATGTCTTATTTTTCTACACTTTAATTTATCTCTCCTAACACATTTAGGAATTACGAGACCAACTTGTACGCGTCAAGAGCTAAATTGCTACAGTATGTATTTTATTTTTTGCATCTAATCTACAATCAGATCCTTAAAGTGGGACCAAGCCCTCGATCGCTTCCACGACACTGAAAATTTAGTTGGATGGTTTAATTACAGATTTATTTGTTTGTGGGTTACCCATAGAGACTACTCGTGGAACTTCCATCCTAGGAAATTTTTAAAACTGAACTGCATGAAGACCTAATCAAACATGTATGTTTTTAGCTTTGGGAGATATGTTGAATTTGGTAACCTCCCAGGTACCAAAATAAGCTGACCTACCATTTCCATGGTACTTTATAGATAAGGAAGTACAACAAAAACAAAAACAACAAACAAAATAACAAACAAACAAAACATGTATTGCCTGAATTAATTTCTTATTTTTTAAAAAACCTCTCTGAAGACAAATGACAACATTTGTTGAAAAGTCTTTCTAAAATAGTCAATTCCATATCCTAAGGCTTGTAAAACAGTTTAACAGTAGGGTATATCCTTACTTAGCACCACACCTAGCAGGAAATGTGCTTTTTGTGGCACATTTGTGATCTCTTTACTCTTGTACTGTTAACTATCTACAAAAACCTACAATTATCTCAACATGAAAAGGCTAAGTATCACAAATGTTTTCAGGATTTCAGAGTCAAGATTTCTGTACTTACTTAGTTATGCAGAGACCTTAAAATTCATCATTCCTGAATGTGATCTGTGACTAGTGCTTTGCCAAAACAGAAAAACAGGGCTTGAAGTCCTGTTCAGAAGGTTCAGCCAGTTTATGATGACTTCTCTGACAGCTCTTTTATCCTGTTTGCCAAAATTTATCAAACTTAATATAAGTCTGCTTGCATTGGAAAAGTCCACAGACACATTCAAATTTGGAAAACTAAAATCAGAATTCAAAGAAAAAGATTTTTACACTACAGAAGTTTCTTACAGTAAGAGTTTCAACGGTTTCCTTGAGGGACGTATGAAGAAGTTTTTCAGGTAGAGGTTAATTACATTTCTTTACTGTTATTTAAATATCTCTGCTACTCATTTCATCCTTCCACTAGATGATTTATTGTTATACACAAAATATTATGGACAAAAGAGAACATGGGAAACTTCTCAAAATATAAAAAAGTGTCTGGAAGTAGTCAGGCTTGATTTGTTAACAAGAAATGCTCAGCCAGTCAGATAGAAATCTACAATATTACTGGCTTGGTGGTTGAAGAACCATGGATAGACTTTCAACATTTCTCATAGAAAAACTGACAAAGTATAGACTAGATAAAGCAACAGTAAGTATATTGAAAACTAGCAGAGATACTGGGCTCAGAAGGTGATTAAGATTATAATCACAGAATCATAGAATTATAGGGGCTGGAAGGCAACTCTACAGATCATCCAGTCCAAATTCCTGGCTAAAGCAGATTACCTGGAATAAATTATTCAGGAAAGTGTCAACAGATTTTTAATATCTCCAGAGAAGGAGACACCACAACCTCTCTGGGCAGCTTGTTCCAGTGCTGTTGCCCTCCAAGTAAAGAGGTTCTTTCCAACGTTCAAATGGAACTTCGCGTGTTCCTGTTTGTACCTGTTGCCCCTTGTCCTTTTTCTGGATACCACCAGAAAGCGTCTGGCCCCATCCACTTGACTCCTCCCCTTTGGATATTTATTGGCATTGATAAGATGCCCTCTCAGTCTTCTCTTTGCCAGGCTGAACAACCCCAGATCTCTCAGCCTTTCCTCATAAGGGAGATGCTCCCGGCCATCCATTTTTGTGGACCTCCACTGGACTATGTCTAAATTTTCTCTGCCTTTCTTGAACTGAAGATCCCACATCTGGGCACAGTATTGAAGATGTGGCCTCACAATGACAGAGTAGAGGAGAAGAGCATTTACCTTAAACTGCTGGCCACAATATGAAGCGGTGTTAATGTCTAGATGCACACCAGCTACCTTGCATCTAGAGTACTGTATCTAGTTCTGGGCTCCCTGGCACGTGTCGTGAACATACTGGAGAGAGTAAAATGAATGCCCACACAGATGATTAAGGGACTGGAGTGCCTGACATATGTGGAGGAACAGGAAGCTGGGACTATTCAAATTGGAGAACATACAGTGTGAATGAATCTTATCAGTGTGCATGAATATTTCTTAGTGGAGAGAGTAAGAAAGATGGTGCTGTTATCTGAAAGTACAAGAGGAAATCTGGTACAGGTTAAAATAAAAAAAAAAAAATCAGTTTAAACATAAGATTATTTTTTTCCCTGTAAGTTTGGTTGAACACAAAACGAAATTGTCCAGGGCTGCTCTGGCATCTATAATGTACATAGTCCTGAGCAACTTGCTGAGGGTAGCTCTGCTTTGAGCAGAGAGGTTGGACTAGATTCTATCCAGAGGTGCCTTCCAACCTCAGCTGCTCTCCCTCTGTGATTCTTTAACTTGGAACTAACATGCTTGGTCAAGAGCTGAATACAGCGCAAGCAGCCTGTGGCAAACTGTGGCAAATGGAATAATATGAACAAGAATTGAGTGTAGTTAGCCTTGGCACTGGACATAGATTGATATCTGACCAGAGAACATTAATAGAAACTTGTGAAAAAATATCATCCTTGAGGACTGATCTGATTGGCTACAAAGGCTCTTGTATGTAGAGATCTGATGGGAACACTTGAACAGAGGCATGCCAAATAATATGAATACAAAGTGCCCTCAGTGGAATTATTACACGTAGAAGTCAAGCTGCTGTCCATGAACACTGAGACTGGATGGAATGAGCATTACCCTCTTTAGACTCTACTGACATCTTCACTGGAGTGGTAAATACAGTGTCTTCAGCGTAAGCAAGGTAAAAACTTTACCCTGACATGTCATATTCCTCTTTTCTGCTTAAAAGATAAAGCTTTACCAAGTTTCATTGCTTGGAATTCTTTGCAGGGTGAATGCACACACAGTGCATAGGATAGATGAATTGAATTCATCATGAAAAGTAGCATGCATCTTTCCAATGCTATTTTTGAGTAAGTATGTTTCAACAGTTTTATTGATATTTTGGTACATAGCATCCTAACTGTATGACTGTAGTACTTCCATGTACTTCTCAGACTGAAATAGAAGTGAACTGAAAAGGAATTACCTGTCTATAAAAGGTATTAGTCTCAGAATTAAAGCTGTGAAATCACTCATGACAGACCTTATACTAAATGACATAATACGTCAATATGAAAAAATCTTTCTTTGTTGCAATATTCATCTTTTATTCTCCTACTCATCCTTGAACAGGAGGTGCGCTTCACATTCTCATAATACATGTTTCTTTAAGTATTGATGAGTATATACATCTCAGGGTTTGTTTTGTTCCTATTAAATAAATATGAACTTTGCAGATTACTTTGACACATATTTCAGATTTCAAACATTCACTGACTCAGCCATGTGTGATGGGATTACCCCAGCTGGCAGGTCAGCCCCAAACATTGACTCATTCAACTCCCAGTAGGAGTAAGGCAAAAGACTGAATGCAAGTGAGAAAACTTGTGGATAAAGATAAATGAGGAAGTGTCAGGAAAAATGAAATAAAAACAACCGCTGCAGAAGTAATCACTCACAACAGTTCAACTGGAGTAATGGCTTCTTTGGAAAAACTCCCCCCAGTTCTATTGCTCAGAGTGATGTTATATGAAAGGGTACTTCTCTTTGGTCACTTAGGGTCAGCAGTTCCAGATATCGCCCACTAGCCTCTTGCCCACCATTAACCTACTTACTGTGTAGACTAAGTGAGAAACAGAGATGAAAGTCTTGATATTGCACAAGCACTGTTTAGCTAAAATGTTAGTATGTTATCAACTTTGTTTCGGTAACAAATCTGAAATACCACTCTACAGACTGTTATAAGGAAAATTAGATATCCAGTTCATCATATAAAAAGTTAATAGAATCATAGAGTCATAGAATCACCAAGGCTGGAAAAGACTTAGAGGATCACCCAGTCCAACTATCCACCTAGCAGCAACAGTCCTCACTAAACTATGTCCCTCAACACAATGTCTAAACATTCCTTGAACACCTCCAGGATCAGTGACTCCACCACCTCTCTGGGCAGCCCACTGCAGTGCCTGACCATTCTCTTGGAAAGAATATTTCCTAAAGTTCTGCCTGAATTTTCCTTGGTGCAATCTGAGGCCATTCCCTCTAGTCCTATCACTAGTTACATAAGAGAAGAGGCTGACCCCCAGCTCACTACAACCTCCCTTCAGGACTGTTATAGAGAGCAATAAGGTCTCCCTCGAGCATCCTCTTCTCTAGACTGAACAATCCCATCTCCCTCAGCCGCTCCTCGTAAGGCCTGTGCTCCAGACCCCTCACCAGCTTTGTTGCCTATCTCCTGACAAGCTCCAGGGCCTTGATGTCTTTCTTGGAGTGAATAGCCCAAAACTGGACACAGTACCAGAGGTGCGGCCTCACCAGCGCTGAGTACAGGGGGACAATTACTTCCCTGTTCCTGCTGGCAACACTATTTCTGATACAAGCCAGGATGCCATTGGCCTTCATGTTCAGTCTAGCATCGACCAATACTCCTAGGTCCGTCTTCTCTACACAGTCTACCTGCAGCTCTGCCCCAAGCCTGTAGCATTGTGTGGGGTTGTTGTGGCCAAAGTGCAGGACCTGGCATTTGGTCTTGTTGAACCTCATCCTTTTGGCTTCAGTCCAACAATCCAGCCTGTCCAGATCCCTCTGTAGGGCCTCGCTACTCTCAGACAGATCGACACTTCCAGTCAATTTGGTGTCGTCTGCAAACTTACTGAGGGTACACTCTATGCCCTCATCCAAGTTATGAATAAAAATATCGAAAAGGACAGGCCCCCGGACTGAACCCTTAGGGTCACCACTTATGATCGGTCACCGGCTGGATTTAACTCAATTCACCACCACTCTCAGGGCACAACACTCGAGCCAACTCCTTACCCAGCAAAGACTGTACCTGTTCAAGCCACAGGCTGCCAGCTTCTCCAGGAGAATACCATGAGAGAGAGTGTTGAAGGGCTGCCAAAGGGTTGTGATTAATGGTTCTGTGTCAGGGTGGAGACCGGTCACAAGAAGTGGCCCATAGGGGTCATTCTTGGGACCAATGCTCTTCAACATCTTCATCAATGACATAGATTATGGGATCAAGTGCACCCTCAGCAAGTTTGCAGGTCACACCAAGCTGAGAGGTGCAGTCGATACACTGGAAGGAAAGGAAGCCATCCAGAGAGACCTGGACAGGCTGGAGAAGTGGGCCCATAAAAACCTGATGCGGTTCAATAAGGCCAAGTGCAAGGCGCTGCACTTGGGTCAGGAAAATCCCAGGCATTTATACAAACTGGGGGAAGATCTCCTTGAGAGCAGCTCTGGGGAGAAGGACTTGGGGGTCCTGGTAGATGAGAAGCTGGACGTGAGCCAGCAGTGTGTGCTTGTACCCCAGAAGGCCAACCGTGTTCTGGGCTGCATTAAAAAAGGGGTGGCCAGGAGGGAGAGGGAGGTGATTGTCCGCCTCTACTCGGCTCTTGTGAGGCCCCATCTGGAGTACTGCATCTGGGCCTGGGTCCCCCAGTAGAAGGAAGGGCGTGGAGCTCTTAGAGCAGGTCCAGAGGAGGGCCACTAAGATGATCAGAGGGCTGGAGCACCTCTCCTATGAGGAAAGGTTGAGGGAACTGGGATTGTTTAGATTGGAAAAGAGAAGGCTCCGGGGAGATCTCATTGCAGCCTTCCAGTACTTGAAGGGAGCATATAAACAGGAAGGGGAATAGCTGTTTATGAGGGTGGATAGTGATAGGACAAAGGGGAATGGTCTTAAACAGAGACGGGAGGTTTAGGTTAGACATTAGGAGGAAGTATTTCACACAGAAGGTGGTGATGTGCTGGAACAGATTGCCCAAGGAGGTTGTGGGTGCCTCATTCCTGGATGCATTCAAGGCCAGGCTGGATGTGACTCTGGGCATCCTGGTCTAGTGGTTGGTGACCCTGCACCTAGCAGGGGTGTTGAAACTCGATGACCATTGTGATCCTTTTCAACCCAGGCCATTCTATGATTCTATGATTCTATGATTCTATGATTCTATGATTCTATGATTCTATGATTCTATGATTCTATGATTCTATGATTCTATGGAGGCTTTGCTGAAGTTCAGGTAGACTACATCAACAGCCTTTCCCTCATCTACCAGGCAGGTCACTAGATCATAGAAGGAGATCAGGTTGGCCAAGCAGGGCCTGCTCTTCATGAACCCATGCTGGCTAGGCCTGATCCCCCGGTTGTCCTGCACGTGCTGTGTGATCTCCCTCAAGACAGTCTGCTCCATAACCTTCCCTGGCACTGAGGGCAGGCTGAAATACCTGTAGTTCCCTGGATCCTCCTTACAACCCCTCTTGTGAATGGGAGTCTCACTGGCAAGTCTCCAGTCCTCTGGGACCTCTCCAGTTGTACAGGAACACTGATAGATGATGGAAAGTGTCTTGGCTATCAACTTCACCAGTTTCCTCAGCACTTTAGGATGGCAGTTCAGGTGGACTTGTAGGTCTCTTACTGTTTCCTTCTGAATTGTAAGGGGTTTATTGTGCTTCCCATCTGAGACTTACAGGTCAGAGAGTAGAGTACCCTGAGGATAACTGGCCTGACTTTTAAAGACAGATGTAAAGAAGACATTGAGAACCTCAGACTTTTCCTTATCATCAGTGGTCATGTTCCCAGCTACATCCAGTAAGGAATGGAGATTCCCCTTGGTCTTCCTCCTGCTGTTAATATATTCTGAAAAGAGTTTCATGTTCCCTTTTACCCAGAGGTCAAGTTGAGTTCAAGCTGGGCTTTTGCCTTTCTAACTTTCTCCCTGTTCATCATAACAACCTCTCTGTACTCTCTCCAAGTTGCCCATCCCTTCTTCCACAGGAGGTAGATTCTCTTTTTCTCCTGGAGCCTCAGGAAAAGCTCCCTGTTCATCCACACTGGTCTTCTTTCCTGCCAGTTCATCTTGAAGCTCAGAGGGATAGCCAGTTCTTGTGCCTTTAAGACTTCCTTCTTCAGGAGCAACCAGCCTTCTTGGACCCCTTTAGCCCTCCAAGACTAAATCCCAAGGGACCCTCCCTACTAGTCTCCTGAGCAATTCAAAGTCCACCCTCCAGAAGTCCAAGGTAGGAATTTTGCTGTCCCCTCTCCTGGCTCCAAGAATTGAGAACTCTTCTATTTTATGGCTTCTCTGTCCAAGACAGCTCCTGAACTCCACATCTCCCACCAGACCTTCCCTGTGAACAGCAGGTCTAGAGGGACATCTCCCCTGGTAGGCTGTCTCACCAGCTGCAGAAGGATGTTATCTTCCATACACTCTAGAAACCTCCTAGACTGCTTTGTCTTGTATTCCCAGCATGTATTAGGGAAGTTGGAGTCCCCCATGAAGACAAGGGCTGGCGATCACACAACTTCTGACAGTTGCTGTTAGAGCATCTCATCTGTCTCTTCATCCTGTCTACAACAGACCCAGGATGTCTGCTTTGTCAGTCCTTCCCTTGATCCTTTCCTATAGAGATTCAATTTTGTACTTCCAGCTCACATTATTTTTAGTTCGAATTGCAGGCATGAAATAGTTCAATTGAAATAATACACTTCAAAACACAAAAAGATATAGTATTCTATTTTTTAAATTCTTATGAAATATCTTGATTTTTATTCAGTTTATAACTTTTCCAAGGCATTCAAGAAGTTGAACAAATACTGTTGCTACCAAAGTGCTCTCCTGAAAAAAGTAATTTAAATCCAATTTTACAATATCTTGCTATCATGCAGGATAATCCATCACTATTTATTTGTAACATGTTGAAAATTACATATCAAAATACAATAGAATAATGATATTTATGTGTCTGGATGAAATAAATATCAAAAAGGGAATGGGTATGGACATCTTAATTCAACATCACTAATTTCACACCAGATCACCAGATAGGAAGTCAGTGACAGAAATAGGGATTCTTTTTTCTTCTTCTTCTTTTTCTTTCTTTTTTTTTAATCTCCCACTCCTTTAGCTAAATTAGAGGCCTACAAAACCTCTAAATTAAAAGCACATAATCAGAGCATAATCAATATTAACTTAGAATTCCAATACAAATGTACTAAGCCAGTGTAACAAGTGCAACATCATAACCAATAGTGATAAGTGTTTTGCAGTGTTATGATGCCATAGACAAAATACACAAGAGTTTTACAGAGGTATGTCAACAATCTGATTATCTCAGGGGCAAAGATTTGCACATCGGAGGCATCCAGGTAAAAAAAAAAGTTGTGTGATAAGCACAAGGAACTACAAACTGATGTCCCAACACACGAATGACTGACAAGGATATCTCTTCAAGACTAACAGCTTTGTATATGTAATTATGCTAATTAAAAATGTGTAAGAACTGTTAGTTTAGCAAAATTTAGTTTTTAAGTTTTACATTAGCTTGATTTGTCAGTTTTCTAAACATTCTCATGACAACAGAATATAGTTCCCTGATATGTACATGTAGACATTTTTGTATTGCAACACTCCTCATTTAATACTTGCCATATGAGAATGTTTACGAAGATGATGGGATAATACGTGTACTGATGGATAGATTTTGCAATTCTATTGCAACTAATGGAATTACACAGGATTTTTCCAAATGGTAAAAGTATTTAGAACTATGTGAAAACAAACAAACAAACAAACTCAGTCAATATTCTGAATTTAATATTTAAAAAAAATATTAAAAATATATATTTTAATATCAGTGCTGACACAATATGAATTCCTTGTATATAACAGGGCATTTTCAATGCAGAAACAATAAAGTAAAACAAAAATAAGAGAATGGCTGAGAATAGATATCATAAAATTCATTGGCTGTTGGAATATTTGCATTAAGTGACGATTCTCAAGGAACACAGTAATAGAATGCATAATATGTGATTTCTATCATGAATTCAGTGTAACAGCTAGAATCAAAGAAAAATTCATTCCTTATGTTACAACATGAACTATCTGAAAGAAAAATAATTCAACAATAAAATAAATTGCTGTCATAAACACCAAACATTATACTTTGGAGAGCATAGCACTTATTATTTCTTGTAGGAGCTGAGGACTACATTAATGAAACTTGATGCTGAATTGAGTTTCAAAACACGACGAATTTCAGCTTGCTTCTTCTCACTCTGATAACTTTTAAATTTATAGCTTAACTTTAATCAAATTTCACAGTAAAGACATTTTTCAAAAAACATCACTAAGATTTTCATGAAACAGGATAGAGATAAAGTACTGTTCCTACTGCAGAAAATACCATAGTGGGAATGCGATTGTACTATTAGGCATCGAAAATCGACAGAAGAGAGCTCCATCACGCCAAGATTTGTAAGTTCTCTTGTTCAATATTTGTATCATATTTTATTATATCTTTAAATCACCACAGAAGAAGTCCTTTTAAAACTATCCCTTGATTTGCTTGTATTCAAAGGACAAAAGCTGTGGCTGAATAAGTGATTTTTAACTTTAGTCTAAATTGTGAAAAGTACTCAGTTCTTACAACTCAGTTAACTGCTTCTTTTCTCCTCATCTTCTAAAACCAGTTTGTTTTTATAAGTGGTTATAAGCCTATAATAATCTCAGCCAAATAACTACTACTTCTGAACTATGTTTTCTTTACTTCCTATCCCTTTCTCTGATTTAGGAATTTTCCTGCTTCTGTAGAAATGATTAAGAATAAAGATAAAAAACTTAAGCTATGAAAATGTTGGAACTTACGAAAAATCTTAAGTACAGTTCTCAGCCTGTGGCACACCACTAAACAATTTCAGAAATAGAATCACAGTCTCAGTATAACACATACAAACATAGAAAGACACTGACTGAATAAGTGACTGAAAAATTGTTCTTTTTTCATTATATTTTATATGCATTTAATATTCATGCTTTTTTTTTCTATGTTTAGGAATATTTGTAGGATACAGATTAAAAGTATATAAGAATTGTGTTCCTTTTCCAGCATTTCAAAATGTTTAACATTAGCTCCTTAGGATGAGGCTGATTTGCAAAATTTGTCTCACTGATTTTTTTAACTTTACTTTTAATGACAATACCATTCTGCAATCAAAAAGTCAATAAATCCTAGCAATAGTCCCTGTTGTGATTAGATTATTTGTCATTCAATCCATTAGTGCATGGAAAAGATTAATTTCAGTGTTTTTCTCATGCCATACTGAAAATTCTTAACTGAATTTGCCATAGTCAAATGGGCCTTTTTTGTAAAAACACAATACAGTGCTTATAGTAAATGAAAAGCAGTGATCTCTCAATGCAATGATACAATCATATGTTGTTTGACAGGGAAAAGAAGAGAAAGAAAATATTTAGACATACCGTTCCTATCCAATTTTTATTATTGTTATTTTTTTTTTTCAAATATATCTACCACTCTGGAAATGTTTAATATTAATTCCAGTTGTATATATTTATATTCCATTACAATTCTCTACTTCCTTATCTGTGCTTCAACTTTGCCCTTCTTCCTTGTTTTTTTTTTTTTTTTTTTTGTCAATACCCTATTAACAAGGTTGTCTTTTTTTTACATAATACTTTTTGTTTTCTGTACCTTTTGTGTGCGTGTGGGGGGGGGGTGTTTATTTATTTGATATTATTCACATAATATTTTATTTATTTATTTATTTATTTATTTTTATATTGATATATATATTTGTATAGCATACTGTATTTTAGTAACTTTTCTAGTTTTCATAATCATTAGAAATAGGCACATTTAAAGTGAACCACAGCTGATCTATAAGTTGAGTCAAAAGATATAGGTATACTGAACTGATTCTGTGGGATGCCAAGATGATTTAAGGGTTGTTGCACATGAGATATAAGGAGAAGCTGAAAGAACTGCATTTATGCAGGTTGAAGAAGGGAAGATTAGAAGGAAAATCTTATTGTACTCAACTAGCTAGTAGGGAAATACAGAGAAAATTGAGCAAGTTTGCCTTAATTAAAGTGGAGTGAAAAGAGAAGAAACAATGAACACTGAAACATGTAAATTCAGATTTGGTTTAAGAAAAACCTTTTCATGAGGAATGTCAGACACTGGAACAGAGGCCTTGAATCTCCATTCTTGGAGATATTCCAAACACAACCGTATGTGGACTTTAGGAAAGTTCTGTACTTGATTTTGCTTTGAGATGAAAGTTAAACTAGAACTTCCAGATGTCTACAAGTCATGATTTTATGACTTGTTTTAGCAAAGAACATAACACAGAGTAGAAATACTTTGTTCTTCCCTATGGCCTTAAATATAGTTCAGACAGCTAATCAGCATACAAATATTTTTACTGAACATGTCTATATTGGTTGGAAGAATTCCCCATATCCTGTCTCAAAACTAACAAACCACCACTCTGATTTATAGTCTAACTTAAACTAATCTTTCAAGAAGCTTTGGTCATTAAACAGCCATCCTAACTTCTAAATAATTTGAGAACTATCATAAAATATTTTAAGATTAAATGATTTTAAAATAGTGTAGTAGTGAAAGGAATTAACCACATAATATAAAAATGAATAATCATGAGAAGAAAGTCACATTTTAGAAATGCAAAGAGCCGCACATAAAAAAAAAGAAAAAAAAAAAGAGCAGACATCCTTAGTCTTGCATTTTCCCTCACAAATACCTTAATAGAGTATGATGCTTCCATTGCTAAGATAATAGTTTCATTTGCATTATAAAATGTGATGCTGTATTCACTGCTTTCTTATTGAATGAATCTTTTTTTAAAACGTTTTCCCAGATAAACAATCTTTTTTGCAAATACAGTTTTTCATCGCTTGTCATCAAACAACTCAATTGCATATGTATAGTTCAGAGCCCAGCAGAAATACTTAAATGTAAACATTTTAGCCCATGAAAAGGAACATTTGTTTGGCTGAAAAAACTCTTTAATAACTATGGATATTCAGATATGGCATAACATGACACAGAAATGAACTTGTATTTAATTTCTTATTTTCTGTTTCTTTTTCAAATCCAGTACGAAAAAAAGGAAATATGATAGAAACATGACAGTTCTCCTGGTTACTTCTCCTCCTTCACCTTCAGCCTTCTGGTTTTCACATAGCTTAATTCTGCTTTTGTTCATTTCCACTGTCTTTAGTGGGAAAGGTATTATGCCATGAAGAAACAGTCCATATGATATATTTCAACTTATTTGTATTCTTATAAGTCTTCTACTTAAAATCACTTATAAATTTGACTCAATTTCCTCAGTTTTCAAGACTTTATTTGCAAATGCTGGATCTACCAAAGCTAATGAACACTGCAGTGATGAGAACTTTGCAAGCTCTACTTTGACATCCACTCACTAGGGAATTAATTTACCACACTGACAAATGTTTAAAACTCTTCTAGAAAAGGTTCTCGTCTTTTTATCTCATTGTGATGTTAATTCCTTACCTGGCTTAGCATTTGCAAATGCAAATATAAATGTAAGCTGGAAAGACTACTGAAATGGTTTAATGAATATCTTGTGCCTCTGTTCAGAATAAACTTATATCTAAGAACCATGAATCTGAAATTTTTGAAAATACATAAACTTATTAGAAAAAAACATCAGAAAAAATAACAAACCAATAATAATGACAACAACAACAACAAAAAACAGAAAAATGAATATTTCAAATTTGTTTGAAATAACAATAATGAGAACTTAATCATGCGTGGATTTTGAATCTTTGTGCATGTAACTGTGACTCTACTTAGGAAGTCAATGAACGTGTATCCTTGATAGGCATAAGTTGCCCCTATTTGAAAATTTGAAGGGGTTTCAAATAATCAAAAATTACACAAAGAGAAAAAAAAAAAAAACAAAAATGACAGTTATATCATATATTACTTAAAAAAAAAAAAAGATTGAAAAATACCACAAAATACCATGCCATCTATTCACTGCTTAATTGTTTACATTATTTGAGGTGTCTATAACTTAAATCTTCTATGCTCACAAATTATGCAACTGATTTGTAAACAAGTAGTAATATTCACTTTAATGTAAATCTACCTAAAATGAAGACAGCAGCACAAGAATGGAACATCTGGTCTGCAGAATTTTGTATTTTATTTTGAAAGGAGAGTACTCTAATTAAGAAATGAAATAATTCAATGCACTACACTATTTGAAATGAAACATTCACAATACAAACTAGCTAAAATAAGAATGGGGAGTGTGTGGGATGGGAAGAGCAGAAGCTAGAGAAAGACCAGATTTATCGAAAGCTTTGAGAAGGCTGTTATTTTCATGGAAACACTGTCCTTATGCTGGATGGAACTCTCTAGGGAACTGGTGATCAAATACTACAAGACCTCCTTATCATCTAACAACAATTTACTTAATGTCCTTAAGAAGAACCACTCTTCAAATAAAACCTCAGTTACATTGTCAGAGAAGTACACAGGATACATTTCATAAATAAAAGGAAAGCAAACTAAAATTTAGCTACCCTACAGAAGAGGACAAAGTAATGTTTTAGGTTGACTTGTAGCACTTCCACAGTTGCACAAAGTTTGCATTATAATTAACTTCAGGCAAAGTAAGTAATAATAGAAAACAATTAAATTCAGAGAAACAATACAGTACATGATATTCTACATGACCCAGGGGAAATAAAATAAATATATAATCCTAAACACATTTGTGTTGGATTGAATCCGGTTATATAACACATTGGTGTTCACTCTATACAGTACATTTTTTCTTCTTTATGTATAGGAACTCAGTGAGAATACTCTTTTCAATGCATTATTCTGTTAGATGGACTTTCATGCATACGTCCTCACTAGCAAGCTCTGCAAAATAGTCTTGTTTCCAAATTCTACAACAGGCTTCAGTTTGCATGGTTCTACTTTGATTGTCAAATATTTGTTCATATTGAATATTGTCAATTGATTTTTTTCTTCTATTGTGTTACAAAATAAATTGCACCAAGATTTGCAGCCACTGGGAGGACTGTTAAGAGGCCATGAAAACTATGTCTCGATGTTTACCTACCTCCTAGAAATGTCTATGACTTAATCAGTTCATTTATCTTCATTTGCTATTTTGGTTTGCTTTAGCTTTTCATATGAAGCTGAAATGGTAGTTTAACAACATGAAACCTTTGGAGGTAACTATGACAAATGTTAAATTCAGACAGGAACAATTCATCTTCAGAACTCCATGAGTAAATAACTCAGAAGGGAAAAAGGCAACTCAAAAGAAAAATGTATTTTCATTCCATAATTCCATCTTCTTTCCTCAATTTACAAGCTGTATGATAGGCATTATTAACTCAAAGAAACTTGTTTGTTTTTAATGATCAAATATTTATCTTCACATCTTACATATTTTTCTATGTGTATTATTGATCTACCATCTGAAAGCCCTCATCTAACAGAGATACTTGAACACTATCCAGAAATAATCTCATTCAGTAAATATTCCAGGAGTTGCTGATGAGTTTAACGCTCTTGATCAAAATGTATCTAAATATCGATGACAAAGTTCTTTAGCAGAAAATTTATAATCCAGATCATGGATCTAACAGACCATAATGCAAATAATAGTACAAAAATAAAGGAGGAAAACTGATCTTTAGAGAGATGGAAAGACAGAAATCTGGATGACAAGATGGGGATATTTTAAAATAATTGTTTGTGTACATTAAAAAAACTTTTCAACTGGATGCTTTATGTTCTAGCCCAGCCAGGAAATGACTGAAGTGCAGCAAAATCTGCAGCAAAATCTGTAGCAAGCCTGCCAGCTCCTGAGGTGAAAACATACAGTTTATATATTCGTTTATTTAGGGAACAGTGGGCTACATAATCACTAATATCTGTAAGCCATAGTGCTGGAATAAGGCAGATATTAGGTAGTGTTGGAATTTATGTTTGGGAGGACGTTATTTGGTTAGCACAAAACAGACAGAATTAGCATGCAGAGATGTGCATTCTTAGCAACTCTGGATACAAGGCCCTTTTTGTCTAGCTCTTAGACACAAATATTGTCAGGGAATGCGTATAGTTAGAAGCACAGAGAAGTGTTCATAATGGAGAATCAAGTTACATGAACTCTGCTATGTTATCAAGAGATTGGGAAGATATTTTGAAACCAAAATAACCTGCAGTTTTGTGAGTAAACAGAGCTTGGAAGAGGTGTAAGATCTTTTCATTCACTGACCAAAACCAAATCAGATCTGGAACCTAAGAGTTATCCTGTCCTGTTGAAGTAACATGGCTTGTACAGAAATGTCAGCTTTTGGTACTTAGACCAATGTTCCTGTATTTCCTGTTAATTCCTACAGAATGACAAGAGGCAGCAAATCTGGTAGGAAAATACCTGCCTACAAACTACAGTTCTGAAAGAGAGATTTATAACCAGAAGCAATGAGTGCAATGTCATCCTGGATTTATGTACATTTATCCAGTGTCATCTTAGAAGTTCTTTAAAAGGTAGGATGGGAAACAAGGTCTGTAGACCTATTTTATGAAATGAATCCAGATTTATATTGAAAGGAAAGTCAGATAATGATTTTTTCAAAATTCTCTTACTCTTATGTAATATTTTCCTTCTCTTAGTATAATATATCCTCTGCAGTGTCATTCTGTGAATCCTTAGTCTTGTCTGTTTCTCCTGTTATTTTCTTTCTTTATGCCTGTAATCATCATCTTCAAGTTTACTGGAAATGTTCCTACTTCCTATATGCTTTGCAATTTTAGAAGTATTGCCACCAGTTATTTGCATTTTAAATTTCTCTTTTCTATTGAAATAACATTTTTAGACCTTTACATACACATTCCTCCATTCTCTGTCCTTATTCTTGAACCTGGTTTCTTTACACCCATACAAGCTGGCATTTACTTGTTCTAGCTTTTATTACTATCATTAGTATTAATTATTATTATTATTATTGTGCAAAGTAATTGGCACAGTTATCTCTAAATCTATCTGTGACCTTGACAGGGGACTGTCCTGTGCAACATCCTTGTCACCAAACTGGAGAGAAGAGGATCTGATGGATATTTCACTAAGTGAATACGGAATTGGCTGCATGGTCACACTCAATGAATTGTGATCAAAAGTTCTTCAGGCTGAAGAACCCCAGCTCTCTCAGCCCATCCTTGTAGGGGAGGTGTTCCATTCCTTGGATAATTTTGGGGCCCTTCTCTGGACACACTCCAACAGGTCTCTGTCTCCCCTGTACTGAGGACTCCACATCTGGATGCAGTACTCTGGATGAGGCCTCACCAGTGCAGGATCACCTCCCTCAACCTGCTGGCCATGCTTCTTTTGATGCACCCCAGGATATAGTAGACTTTCTGGGCTGCGAGGACACATTGCTGGCTCATGTCCAGGTTGCCATCCAATAGTACCCCCTGGTCTTTTTTGTCAGGGCTGCACTCAATCCTTTCATCCCCAGTTTGTATTAGTAGTGGGGAATCCCTCAATCTGGATGCAAAATCTTTTGTTTGGATTTGTTGAACCTCATGAGGTTCACCTGGGCCCACTTCTCCAGCCTGTCTAGGTCCCTCTGGATGGCATCCTGTCCCTCTGGTGTGTGTTGACTGTACCCCACACCTTGGTGTCATCAGCAGACTTGCTGAGGGGGCACTCAATCTCACTGTCAATATCACTGATGATGGTACTAAAGAGTATTGGTCCCAACATCGACCCATGGAAGACACCATTCATCACTTATCTCCATCTGAATGTTGAGCCATTGACCACCACTCTCTGGACTCGATCCTGCAGCTAGTTCTTCATCCATCTAACAGTCCACACATCAAGTCCATACCTTTTCAATTTGGAGAGACAGATATTGTGGGCTACCATGTTGAAGACCTTACTGAAGTCCAGGTAGATGACAGCGGGGGCTCTTCCCTTGTCTATTGATGAAGTGGCACCATCACAGAAGGCCACCAGGTTGGTCAGTAGGGTTTGCCCTTGGTTAAGCTATGCTAATACTCCCGTATCACCTTCCTGCCTTTCATATGCCTTTGCGTAGCTTCATGGAGGATCTGTCATGAAGCTGGTCTTTATTTAGAGTGGGAGGTAGGTTGCTCCCCAATCTACTCCTAGCAAACCAAACATTTGAGACTGTGTTGTGTGCAGTTCTCAGGGAAGACAAATGCAAAAAGTTGTTAAGTACCTTAGCCTACTCCTTGTCTGCTGCTACCAGTCTGACTGTGTCACTCACTTGGGGTGGGGGGGAGAGTGGAGTGGGGGAAGGAGTACGCCCTTCTGGATTTTCCTTTTCTGACTGAGGTACCTTAGTTTGAGCTGGGCCTTGGCTTTTCTGACCCCATCCATACACATCCTAGAAGCTTCCTTATACACTTTCCATCATACCTGTTCCTATTTCCACTGCCCGTGCATTTTCTTCTTGGTCTTCAGTTGGGACAGCAGGTCCCAGTTCAGCCACATCAGTCTCCTGCCTTCCTTCCCTGACTTGTTGGGGATGGAGAGCTCTTGATCTCTCAGGAAAGCCTCCTTAAAGATCCGCCAGCTCTGCTCCACACCCTTACCTGTGAGGACAGTTTTCCAGAGTATTTTGTTGACTAACTCCCTCAAGAGCTGGATTTTCTCTTTCCTAAAATTTAGCTTCCTAATTTCACTCTTTGTCTGTCTCATATCTCTCCAGAGCACGAACTCAAGCATAGCATTGTCACTATAGCCCAGGCAACCTCCAATCCTGATGTCACCAGTCATTTTGCATGCACTGGTGAGCAACAGGTCCAGCATTGCATCCCCCCAGTGGAGCCGTCAACTGCTTGACTCAGGAAGTTATCCTCAATGCATTCCAGGAGCCTCCTGGATTGCCTACAGCTCATGGTGCTACTTTTCCAGCAGACATCTGGGTGGTTAAAGTCCCCCAACAGGATGAGAGCTTGCGATCATGATGCCTCCTGGAACTGCAGGTAGAAAGCCTCATCAACAGGCTCTGTCTGATCTGGTGGTCTGTAGTACACGGGGGAGCTGGGGGGGTGGAGAGGAAGGCAGAGCAGGCAAGACGGATTTTTGTTTTGGGCACAGATTCGCCTCCATCTGCTCTTTTCCTTTGTGTTCTTGCCTCCAGCCTTGCAATTTTTTGTCCTCAACCCAATATGATACAGTCTGCCTTGAGTTTAAACACAAGCTGCCTTGAGTTTGTTTCTTTTTTTCTTTCTAATAACTTGTTTGCTAATGGGTGAACTGTAGTTTCTCTGCTCCTTCTTTTTGTCCCCCATGACACTTTTTAATCTATATATATCATCCTCCAGCCTGGCCATACGGCAGAACAGATCACCTACCTGCTCACACCTCACTCAGTTATTCTGACTGCTGCCCCAGGAAGCCAGTGAGAGGCTCATTCTCTTCACATAGCCAGAGGTCTGAACTGCTACATGGTTGCCTCGACTTCTGGTTGGCTGCCCTGGAGTATTGCTGGATGAAAAAAAATCAATCTAAACTGGCACGTGCACGTTCACCTCCAAAAGTTAACTGTGTACTAGGCTGCATCAAAAGAATTGCAGCTAGCATGTCCAGGGAAGAGATTACCACCCTCTAATCTGCTCTCATGAAGCAACACCTAGAATACTACCTTCAGTTCTGGGGGCCTCAGCATAAGAAATACATGGACTGATACATGAATGAATCCAGAGAAGGAATATAATGATCATCAAAGGTCTGGAGCACGTCTGCAGTGAAAATAGGCTGAGAAAGTTGGGGTTTTTCAGTCTACAGAAGAGGAAGCTACAGGGCAATCTTACAATGGCTTTTCAGTATTTAAAGGGAGTTTACAAGAAAGGAAAAACTCTTAACCACAGTGTGTAGCTAGGGGACAGAAGATAATAGTTTCAAATTAAAAGAAGATAGCTTTAGGTTAGATATAAGGAAGATAATCTTTACTATGAAGGTGGTTACATACTTGAGAAGGTTGCCCAGAGGAGCCGTAGGTGATCCATACCTATAAGTGTTCAAGGCCAGGTGAGACGGGGCTTTGACTAAAATGATTTGGTGGAAGGTGTCCTAGCCCTTGGCTAAGGAAGTTGAAACTAGATAATCTTTAAGGTCTATTCCAACTCAAGACATTCTATGTATAATTCAATGATTCTGTGATCCTCAGGGTGCTTCATCAGTGAATATTTTAAAATATCACTTTTAAGACATGCTACAGATCTGAAAATTCTTAAAGAGTGGAAGTAATGCTGTCATAATATTTAAATAAAACATCAACACTCCTGCCAGTGAATAAAAATTAAAGCTGAAGGACAAGATTCATGTTCCATAAGAGAATCAGTAATCACTGCTTAGGTTAATGAAGATGCATCTCTGAAGAGTATAATAATGTCACATTAGAATTTCAACAATTAAAATTTTGTCTTCCAGAAGAACTCTTATCAGTCATATTCTTGGAGTAATACTTGAAGGGCTCTAAAGACTTTGTAGAGCCTTTTGTCCTCTGGATGTTAATTACAGCTGGAGAATAAGCTTGTGTTTACAGGGTGTTATTTAAATACTAATATTCTCACAATTTTGGTTTATATCCAAATAGAGTCTAACTTTAGGCACAAATTGAGAAATACAGGAAGTATCACCACTGAACAAGACCTGGACAGGCTGAAGAGTTGGGCAGAGAGGAATCTCATGAGATTCATCAAGGGCAAGTGAGATGTTCTACACCTGGGGAGGAATAACCACATGCATCCATATGGGTTAGGGAATGGCCTGCTGGAAAGGAGCTCTGCAGAGAAGGACCTGGGTGTCCTGGTGGACAAGTTGACCATAAGCCAGCAGAGTGCCCTTGTGGTCAAGAAAGCCAACGTTATCTTGGGGTGAATTAAAAAGAGCCTGGCCAGCAGGTCAAAGGAGGCTCTCCTCCCATTCTACTCTGTCCTAGTGAGGCCACATCTGAAGCACTGTGTCCAATTCTGGACTCCCTAGTTCAAAAAAAGACAGTGAACTTCTAGAGAGAGTCCACTGTAGGGCTAAAAAGATAAATAGAGACCTGGAACATTTCCCTTATGAGGAAAGGCTGACAGACAATGGACTGTTCAGCCTGGAGAAGAGGAGACTGAGAGGGGATCTTAACACAGTTTAATAATAGCTAAACTGTGGGAGTCAAGTGGATGGGGACAGGCTCTTTTTGATGTACCCCACTGATGGAACTAGAGGCAATGTATACAAACTGTAACACAGAAAATTCCATCTGAACATGACAAAGAAGTTCTTGGAGGGTGACAGAGCACTGGAACAAGCTGCCCAGAGAGGTTCGGGAGTCTGCTTCGCTGGAGATATTCAAAATCTGTTGATGCTTTCCTATGTAACTTATTCTAGGGAATGTGTTTTAGCAGAAGGGTTGGACTAGACCATCTTCAGAGGTCCCTTTCCTCTCCTGTGATCAAGCCATAATTCCAATAATCTGAGGAAAACATACTAGTCTATTTAAAAATTCCTGACAGGAAAATCTTTTGAATTAAGCAGCTCAGCAAACTGTGCTAAAGAACCTGGGATTTACCAATAATTACTTTCAAATTATCTCAAATTATTTTACAAGTGTTATTTATGCTAATTAACAATTAGAAAGGATTTATCTATGAATACTACATAGTAAATAAACCCAAGTGGAATGTAAGATTGGATCTATTAGGTAGCATAAGCAGAATTTACTAGCCTAACAGAACTGAGCTAGAGCTATATGTTTAACAGTTGTCTTCTTAAAATAGTCTTTAAATGTTTCTAATAATCTTTACAAGCATTTAGCTTTTAATCTCATATGAAAGACTGTATTTTGATGGAATTAATCCTTCAATATTATACTTTGATGACTCCACTTAATGTACACATTAACAAAACTTACCATTTAGGTTGTTTTGAATTATCAAACTAAAATGGTACTTTATTTTTCCAAGTTACTCCTTCCTATTCACTCATCATAATCTTTCAGAGTAGTCTCCTCCTCATTCAGTAGCAGATATAATTCTTACTGTTATGTGGTTTTCTGGGGATCTTTTGGAAAATAATTTCAACATTGTATATGGATATGATTGATGCATCATGTTCTTCTAAGTCATTGTATAAGAAAATTCTCAAAAAAAAACCAAAACAAAAAAACAAAAAAAAAAAAACAAAAAAAAACAGGAGATAAAAACAGTGTTTAAAGCTCTTCATTAATTCCTCTCACTGACTTCTACCCACTCACTCTAAGCAATCCTAATGCCCAGACTTGAATGCTGCTATGGGCTCAGATATTTTGATATTCAATTAATTTGATTTTCCTCAGTAATAGGTTAGTTGTCTTGAATTTAAAACTTGTTCTTTCTCTTTTCCTCTTCATTGCCTGTATCAAGTGTTACAACATTTTTTGTTCTTTAATTTGATTTTATTGTCACGTATTGATTTTATTTTTCACAAGTAATAACATAATGCATTGCTAGTTCTGTCCTTTCCTTACTTTTCTGTAAGTTATATCTCCAAATGTTCCCTTTTTCAAATAGTTACATACTTTTTTTCTTCTTCAAAGTATAATTTCATTTATTTGAAAACAGTTCTGCTATTTTCCCAGGTCCTAGGTATACTGTTTGGAGATGTAACTTAAGAAACTTCTTTTCTAAATTAAAGTCACTTCACTGATGAATGCTGCTTACTTTAATCTAAAGACATTTTTATTGTTATACCAGCTCAGAATCTGCTTGCTGCTAGTGTCAGTTTCTAGATGATTTTAAGACAACTGTCCTAAGAACTGGTATAAATTTGCAGAATCACAGAGTCACAGAATGGTTGACATAAGAAGGGACTGCTGGAGGTCATATGTTTCAACACACTTCGTCATGCAGGGTTACCCAGAGCCACTTGTCCAGGACCATGTATTGGCTGTTTCTGAAGATCTCCAAGGAAAAGAATTCATTCTCTCTAGTGAACCTGTGCCAGCACACTGTCACCCACACAATAAAGATGTGCAGATGTAACCTCCTGTGTTCGAATTTGTTCCCATTGCCTCTTGCCCTAGCAGGCTGTTGGAAATTTTTAATGAATCAATGATAAGAGGGTTGGCCATAATAAACCACCACATGGTGAACGGCAACCCTGCCCGCAGCAGGGGGGTTGGAACTAGATGACTTTTAAGGCCCTTTCCAACCTAAGCCATTCTATTATTCTATTAATTTGCAATGTCTCAAGATCGATTTTTGGATCCATCTCTAAAAATTACATCAGCCACTGGTGTTCAAATCATTGGAGCCCTTGTATATCTTTTATACAAATTCATTATTCTAAAAGTTAAGTTCATAGGCTTCTCCTTCTTCTTCTTCTTCTTTTAACTTTTTTAAATAGAAGTGCTTTTAATTCATTTTACACAGCTGCTCTGGGTCTTTTTCCAAAACAAGTGATAACTATTTATAAAAAGAAAATTGTTTCACACAAAACTATTTGTTCCCTATGAGATGTAATTTATTCCTTCCTTTAAGTTAGCATATTTATTATCCCTCATATATATTGTCAGTTCCACTAGTTAATGTACTGCATATAATCAAGTACGGTACTTTGACTTATCTCCTTTTTTGTTCTCTCCACACCCCATGAAGTCATCTTGTAACAAACATGAGAAGACAGAATCAGCTTGTTTACTGTTTATATTGCTTGGTTACATTTGTCACATTGTCATAAAGTCATTTACCTTCTTGCAACCAAATTCATCTGTTCACAAAATGAAGATATTATTCTATGAATACTTATTGGTAACTATGTGAAGTTTAGCTCCTTTTTTCAAAATTCCTATTACTGGTATTTATAATCAGATATACTCCTTCAATAAAACACATTGATGAGTATAAGACATAAATAAACTTTTATGCCATTTGAAAATGCCTTCTCTGACCTAAAACTTACCTCATGTATCAGAATATACTCATGAAACTATGTAGTTATAGAAATTTATCAGTGATCTGCTATTAACAAATTTTCTTCTACAGTGAGTTCTGTACACACAAACAAAAAGTTAAAATAGCAGAAATATTTTGTTCATATAGAAAAACAGCTACAGTCAGTGGACCAACACACTTTCTGATGCCAACAAAATAAAACACTTAAAAAAAAAAAAAAAAGTGAAAACAAAGCCTTTTGTTGCAATTATATTCCTCAACAGATATAATTAGAGTAGAATATGTTAAAGTGAAAAGATGAATTGTTGTTAACTGAATGAATTTCCTTATGTATTTCTTGCTTTTTTGAAACATACTTGTATTCACAATGAGTGAGAATATTCTGAAATAATTATTTTTGCATATATTTATGGCCAGTGGAAAGAAATGTAATATGCTATGCATGGCAACAGGTAACATTTATGCCACCATTAAGCAGAGGTCTAAAGTACTATGAAATGATAATTTTTACTTTAGATGGCATGAATTTTTTTCAAAACTTCTGAATTCTAAAGAAACACTTCTGAATAAAATTTCTTACGGTATAATAACCACATTGATCCTGGAACAGAAGTTTTAAAAATACAAAAGCATACTTCCTTGATTATGGAATTAGTATAATCTTTACAAAATGACAAAATTACATATAAATGTAACCTTATTTATTAGCCTCAGTAAATTATTTAAGCTTTACTGCACTATGGAGATATTACAAGCTTAAAACATATATCAGGAATGGAAAGCAGTAAGGTAAACCAGCTGTCATGTTTCACTGTTGAAAACAACCTTGTAAAAACTCATTTGTCAGGGAAGATTTTATTTAAAAACTAATCTCAGGTTATGCACAGCATAATTTAGTTTTCTTTTTAGTTTTTGCATTTCTAGTTAATGAAATAGAAAATTCAGGATTTTAATTAATGTATGAGGAGAAATCTGTGCATTTGAATTATGTTCACTGAGAAACAGGGTATGAAATAAAGCAATTGTTTGGCATGTGCATCAGTTTTCCAATATGATACCATAGGATACAATACATAGTATATGTATCATACATAGATTGCTCTGACTTTTATGTCTCATATTTATTTCCATGGAAACTACGACAGATACAAAGAGCACAATAATATTTTCTGAGCAGATGGCTACAAAACACTATTTTTCAACATAGTCACCACCATTAGCTCTGTGTTTTTGCTGCTGATGAACAAGAGCTAGCATGCTGTGCTTGTAGAAATATGCAACAGCAGAGGTGATTCACTATTTCTGTTGCCACTGCTGAAATGCACCACCCACAGCCTCACTGTGCTCACATCCACTGATTGGTCTCCATAAGCTTTCAGCAAGTATCAATGAATGTCAGTGGTTGCAATTTTTTCCACATGGAGGAATTCAGTGGCACTCTGCAGCTTCATGTACAGTTCCAAGTCAGATGCCATTTTCTAAGACTGCCCCTCTGCTGCCATTTTTTGCATGGCAATAAAATGTAATAGATACTGACTGGAAGATTCAGTCTCTGCAGCCACACAACCAGCATCCACCTTTCATTTCTTGGACCAATATAATAAAATAGGAAGTATTACTTTTGGAGCAGCCCTCATAATATTCTCTCTCTGTATGCGTGTATATATAGAGTATATAATGTGTATATATAGCTCAAACTATTTATTATAGATATTATAATGAAAAAGGAAGCTGTTTGATGAAGAACACTTCTTGAAGAAAAACTGTTCAAAAATGTGGAACTTAAAACATACAGGTATCAGTGCTATGCTTCAGTTTTAAACCATATGTTTATAACTGGGCCTAGTATACTGGCAGTGTGATGGAAATGTGATGTGGTAATATGATGCTGTATTGATTTCAATGGAATTCCTCTAGCTACAATGTCGGACTTCAAGAATGAAAACACAAAAACACAAGCACGAGTTCTCCTTCGTCTTTCCACTCTCTTCCTTCAAAGTGAAGGCAATGTAGAGGAATGATCTAAAAAATACTACTCTCCAAATTTATTTGTTCTGAATGGCAACAGGCAAAGAATGATAATACACACAGATGATTTAAAGACTTCTGTGAGCTTAACTCCACTGATATCTAAGCATACTATAAGTTCAGAGTTTTGCTAACTTTGTTTCTCATATATAAAAACAAATTAAAATCAAGAATTTTTGTTAATACACAATTATTAATAATTAAAGTATACTACTATGTTTTTTTTGTTTGTTTGTTTTTCTTTTCTCTCTATCTTATTATCTTAAAAAATCAGATAATATCAGATCATGGCATTAAAATATCCTGTCTTTCTCCAGTCTGACTAACTATAGAGAAACCTGTGACCAGTCTAGGAATGTCTGGAATAGACCTTAGAGACCTCACCATCTAGCAAATTACAGTAATCAAGTTTTTTGCTTGAGAAAAACTACTTCTTACACAAATACTCACACAAATACATAAAGCTTCACTCATTTGCCTCAGAAATCATTATTTTAAATGTAACGACCATTGGAAGAGAACAATAAGACATTTATCTAAATGGGTACTACAGAAAAGAAGGAGACAGAGTCTTTAGCAGGGTCTGTGGTGATAGGGCAAGGGGAAATGGTTTCAAACTTAAAGAGGGTAGATTTAGGTTGGATATAAGGAAAAACTCTAAAGTGAGGGTGGTGAGGCACTGGAACATGTTGCCTAGTGATTTGGTGGATGCCTTGTCCCTGGAGATTTTCTATGCCAGGCTGGATCAGGTTCTGAGCAACCTAATCTAGCTGTGGTGACCCTGTTCATTGAAGGGGAGTTCTAGATGACCCTTAAGGTCCCTTCCAACTCTAAGGATTCTATGATCCTATGATTCTATGATCTATCTGAGGAACACTTTAAAGATGAGTGCTTAATTAAAGAGTTTCCATGGCAAACAGAAAGAGATAAGAAGCTCATTACTGGGTAATTACCTTTAGCACCCTCCTGCAGAATTCTATGTTGGATAATTACATTAGAAAAAAATAGAGCAAACCTACTAGAATGGAATCTGAATGGTTTTTGCATTAAATGTGAACCTAGACGTTTCTGATATTAAAGAGAGTCACAGAGAAACTACTGAATGTAATTAGGAAAAAAAATTACATTGAAATTAGAACAAAAAAAAACCTTAACAGTAATTTTGTGCATTATGCCGTTAAGCCAATCAATCTTGAGTTAAAACTTAAATCAAGAATCAAGTCACATTTGTATTCCATGTTTAAGCAATTAGTAACCACCACTACTAAAATGTGCACCTTACTGCTTTGATTTTGTTTTGTTTTGTTTTTGTCAAGCTTTTAGTCCTTAGATTCTTCAGCGCTGCCTAGGTTAGGGAACTCTTCACTCTGAAAAAATACTGTCTTTCCACAGAAGCTTTTGCCATAAATCATGTCACCTTTTTCACACACACTGCCAAGTTTGATTTCTTTATATCTCTAGAAAAAAAATGGCAATTTTGAAAAGTAATATCGCTTGCTGCCTCATTTTCTGAATACTTTCTGATTTATCACCTCTATTTTACTCTACAGATTTTAATCATGAACAAGAAGTTTGATTTTTTTTTTTTTTTTTAATGTGCTAGTCTTCTGCTTACACACTACATTTTATCACAGGACAACACTGGGAGCATGTAATTTCAAATTTGCACTCTTCCTGAGAATAAAAATAAAATCTATCAAAATTGCTCCTGATAAAGTTGGAATAGAAATTTTATCTATGCAAGTCCCTCCAAAAATAACCCCTCAGATTTATTTTCATGGAAAATGTAGCAGATGTAGAGAACAAAATAAGATTATTCTCAGCAAATTCTCAGCTACAAAATATTATTTTTCAACATAGTCACAATCACTTGCAGTGCATTTTCACCAGAAATGACCAAGAGACTCCATGTTGTGCTTGTAAAAAAGTGTACGATTGGAGGTGATAGAGTCACTGTTCCCTCTGCTGAGGGGATGCTCCAGCTACAGACTCACTGTACTCACATCCATTGTTTGGTCTCCATGAATGTTCATCAAGAATCAAAGAATGCCAATGGATGCAATTTTTTTTTCATGTGGAAGTATTCATCTGCACACCTTTGCTTCATATGTACTTCCATGTTAGACGCCAGGTTGTTAGACTGCCTTTCTGTCACTATCTGTTGCTTGGCAACAAAACCTAACGACATATTGGTGGAAGGACTCAACCTCCACTGCTGTACCACCAACATTCACGTTTGACATCATGGACTGACATATTAAAACAGGAGGCATTACTTCCTGAGCAGCCCTTTTAACATTGTGACTGTGAGGAAAGATAGACAAGTGTAATCATCAGGTTCAAATCTCTCATCCTCGTCATTTCAGGGTGAAATTTTTAATGTCAATTCATTTCAAAACTGGCAGATCAATACTTTGAAAAATAGTGTAAGGTGAAGTCTATTAACCTTTGACTTTCTTAAAAATGTAAGTTGTGTCCAAATTAACATATTTCTATCAAATCATTTCCAAAATATAATTTGGATTTACTCCATGAATGTATGTCTGCCTCATTACTAACTAGGATTTTACTGGGATGTAGGAAGGGAAGAATTATCAATGATTTTACTAAAAAATAGTATTATTAGCACCAATGTTATATCTTCTTCAAGATCATGAAAAAGCATATTAAAGCCAAGAATAGGTAATAATAGAATGTTATTTCCAACGTTATGCCCTTCTTATAAGTAATTGCATTCTTGTGGTACTTGCCAGTCAGCTCTAACTCAATATACTCTTTTAGTCAGAATTTTATCAGGGTGCTAATTTCAGTGCATATATTTTTGTTGGCTGTTTGAGTAAAATGGTTCATACAAATGTAAATGTTATATTCTGTAATGTTAAACCTGTAACTTCAATGGGATTCTGTAATGTTAAACCTGTAACTTCAATGGGACTGTTTGTTATAAGAGCACTTCCTCAAAATACTTTCTTTATCATATTTGGTTGTAGCAGTAATAATTGCTCCATTTTATCAACTTAGTTCCTTTCACTAATGGGTTAGATCTCTCTGAAGGTCTCAGAAAATAAGATTTACCTATAAAATATAATTGCCTTTTTCTAATTCTGAAATTTAATTACATATATCTACAAAACAAACAAACAAACAAACAAACAAAAAAAGACACCATAATTTCACTAGGATAATTGTTGGAGAATTAGTACAGATATATGATAAAAATCAAAACTATTTTTTTCTTCAGTCACAATCTAAAGCTAATAGTCAAAACAGATATTTCAAATCATTCGGACCAATAATTATAATGTATATATTTGAGAAGATTACTGTAAAATATCTCTTACCTCTGCAAATAGGAACAGGGAAGTCCCACGATGCTGTATTCACAGAGTTAGCTATGCAAGTAAGCTGAGGGTGGCCATCCAAAATATATCCAGTTACACAGCTGTATCGGATTTTGTCACCAACATCAAATCTTGTACCGTATAAAATACCCTTCGGTGGGACTCCTGGATTGCCACAGGAGCTACTCTGTAATTCTAGAGAATAAATATTTATTATCACTTACAATGCTTACAATACACACACACAATATGTGAATACTCCATTGTGCTGAAAAATACAGAAAATGTAAATTAGGGTAACTGATCAGATAAAATGTTTTAGTGTGTATTTTTTAACTCTAAGCACTGAAAAAAAAAGCCTGTCTTAGTCTATTGAGCACCTGCCTAGGTGTCCGCCAAAAAAAAAAAAAAAAAAAAAAAAAAAAAAAGTAGAAAATTATGAGAAAATAATCACAAGGTTTTGATTAAGTTCCATGTACGGACACTTTCTTATATTTTTCTTAAACAACAGAAGGATACTGCTTACATTGGAGGAGAGAACAAAGAAATTTAATATTTCCTTGACTCTTTAGTTATGTAAAATAAAAATAATAATAAAAACTGCAATACAGACTCAGAGAATAACAGATCTAAATCAAGCAAAGTTTGAATCAAAGAACAAAATTAGTCAAGACAGAACACTGGGAGACATTCTTAAGAAACA
Organism: Gallus gallus; assembly: GCF_016699485.2. Taxonomy (NCBI): domain Eukaryota; kingdom Metazoa; phylum Chordata; class Aves; order Galliformes; family Phasianidae; genus Gallus; species Gallus gallus. The sequence goes on from NC_052533.1 coordinate 133,023,677, forward strand.
TAAACCTTAGCATGATCAGAAAGCTTTTGGATAATTTAATAGGTTTTAGATAATGAGACAAAAGTGGTGAGATATTGTTCACTGTAAAAGGGACAGAAAAAGATTCTCTGTCCTTAAGGATGATGAATATAAGGACTAGTGATACCTAAAACTGTTTTATTGCTGTCTTGTCAAAACTACCTACAAAAAGCAATGCACTACTATAAAAATATATTACATTTTAAAGTATGAATTAAAAATCCACTTTCTAAAATAAAACTAATGTTCTGCTTACATTATTATATAATGTCAAAAAGAATATTTGGCCCTTCTCATTATCTTCGTAATAATTTAAAAGAGTATATTAAGACGTCTAAACCTCCAACTCATTATGTTGATGATTCAAAAGCAGATAATGTATTTTCACTTTGAGCAAATTCAAGTTCATTAATTTTGAGCATATACAAGCACCTCTTGTCTTTTTTTCTGGATAGATAGTATCTATCTTCAAATTTAATGTCACACCATACTACTGTTTCCTTGCCATTCAAAGGTAAGGATTATTATCTTGAGATTGTCGCCTATCAGAAAACACAGAAACTTACAAACCAGATCACAGCTTTTTTCAGCTCTGAACATATTCTTGACTTCATTGACAATCTGATACTCATTGATGGTCCAGACTCTTGAAAAGTATTTAAACTTGCCACGTTGTAATTTGGTTATACTTCTTGATCATTTACTCAGAAAATTGTCGTAACTGAATTTTTTACTGTCTTATATTTTTTGTGTGCATTGTTGCTCATTTCTTTGTTAAACTGCCCAGTTGTTTCAATCTCAATCTAAGTGAGAATGTTATTTGTCCTACTTTTAATTGCTACTTATCTCTGAAATCCTGACAGTTCCTTCTAAAGGACCATACTTCGATAAATACAGTTTGAGTCTTTGTAGAATCTTGCTTAACTAGGTATTAAAATTATAGCATGATAAACAGGAAATACGAGAAATTCATGCAAAGCTATTTCATATAATCATTTACTTCAATATAAAAAATCATTGTACATCAATAAACTGATCATTATCTACTTTTTTTTCTTTAAAATTAACTGCGATGTTAGAAAAACTGTATGAATATTCTCTTTCAGTATGCAAGTACTAGGAAACAAAGGAACTTTTTGTTGGGACATGGGATGACACTGAGAGTAAACCACATTCACTAGGCATAGCATTCAATTCAGTTCATCTACTTTATAACAAATGTGAACCTTGCAGGATATTGTAAAATCCTGCAAAATCTCACTCCTATTGAACTAAAAAAAAGAGTAATGTTTGTTATTCTTAGCAGATCCTTTTTATCACTGCTTTTAAAAAGTCCCACTGGGATTAAAATTGATTTATTGTTTTTAGCTACTTATAAATAAATACACTGTGAAGTGCATCCAGATACAGAAGATGGATCCAAATCTTTCCGCACTTCATGCTTCCACTGAAGGCAACATAAGATCTTAGAAACAGAATGCCCAGTAAAGCCAATGATGCAAATTTTGTATTTTTCCTCAAGAAAATTTTTAACAGTTACTCTGTCTGAACTCTAAAAACTAAAGTTTTTAAATACAACACATCCAAACAGTTCTTAAACACATCCAGGGATGGTGACTCAAACACCTCCCTGCGGAGTCTATTCCAGTGCTTAACCACCCTTTCTGTAAAGAAGTTTTTCGTGATATCCAACCTAAATCTCCCATTTCCCCTCATCCTGTCACCTGTCACCAGTGAGAAGAGACCAACCCCGCTCTTGCTGCAATCACCTTCAGTCACTAAATCACTTCCATCTGCTCTTTCACAGTACTGAAATTATAAGTTCACTGTGTGTTGCATCCTGAGAATTCAGACAACTATTTGGGAGAGTTTTCTACCAAGTGAAGGGTTTGCATTATTTATTCTTGCATAAGCTAGCCATTTTAAATCTCACTATGTCAAGATCACGTTAGTTGCAGTGTCAGAAATGTAGCAGTACCCTCAGGTATTCATCTATGCCATTGATACTTCATAGTAAAAATTTGTAGAGTTTAAAAATCAAAATGCTTTCTGAACTTAATGTTCTGCCTAGAAACAAGGTACATATGAACTAATTTGTCAGTATTATTTTCATATTTAATTTTTATCACGCTGAAGAATTCCTATTAATGTCAATAGAAATTCCCTACAAAGACATTGTCTAAAGCATGCCTCAGAGAGTTCTACACAGTAGGACTGGACAGATTCTTTTAATGAGTTTTATTAGCAGAAATACAGCCACTAATAAATGCTAATTAATAAGCTATTCAAATGAAATCAGGTTAAACATATCTTTTTGTGACTATACTTTCAAAAACAAGGTTGGCAGAAGCTCAGTCATTCTATTTCTTAGTACTCATTCAAGGAGAAACAAGTCAAAACTAGATGTTGAAATTTAAATTTCAAATACATTTTTCATTTCAAATTTTTTCTTCTTATCCAAATTTTAAATTGATTTTTTTTTTAAATGCATGTAGTATTTATCAAATCTGGAATAGCACCTGTCATTACTGAACAGCTGGGCATAACATTTACAATTTCATGTCCAAATATCTGGAACAATATTTTCAAATACTCCAGTCAATAAATGCATGTCACATCATTACTACATGGCATTAATCTCTAGGGAAGCTAATAGTATCTGATATTATAAATTTAGTAACATAAAGAAATTTTTATTTGTAAAAGGGTTGATCTATATCTTTATCATAGATGTTATTTACAGCTATTACAAATAATTATTATCCTTTTTTTCCTTTGGTATCTCTACACTGTCAGGTTGGACATCTACCTCTAACATTGTGTGGCACTGGTCCTTGTCTGGTACACTCCTGTTCACCACTGTAGACAGTAATTTCTCTGCTGGAGAAATCTGAGTACAATTCAGACAAGGTGCCATTCTAGAGAGCACTCTAGCCATCAGCTGGGACTTTACTTGGTCTAACTGCAAGTACTAGAACAATGCTGTACACAGATACACCTTCAAAAAGTAATACATATATACATGTCTTTTTCTGAAGTGAACATTTCTGTATAGAAGAGTCAAGACTGATTACAAAACTGTTGCATGTTTTGTGGATATGAGTGCTACATATTGCAACAGTCCCAAACACGCACAGTTGTAACAATATGAGGTTGACTGAAATTCAGTTCATGAGTTTTTTTTGTTTGGTTTTTTTTTTAATATCAGAACTTGCATTGGTATATGTTTAATTGTAAATAGTTTTCAAAAGATTATATACACTAAAACATTAACTTAGTGCCCAACATATTATTTATTTCTCAAACTGTATTTTCTTTACTATGTTTTTTTCCCCCTTATTCATATCACTCTCACCATATGAGTAAGAATGGTATATATTTAGACATGAATGGGACTACAAGAATTCATTGAGAAGTGAAGAAGTAACTTTGTCATCCAGCATGCAGATTGTAATATGCATACATATACTTGTCCAAATTGAATTTACAGAATGAAGAAAACTGCAAGAAAAATTTTAAGTAGGCATTCTTACTACACTGAAGGAAAGAACATGATAAAGAAAAGATCCATATCAGGCAATCCTGGTTCTGATCCATATGCTGCTTCCTGAGACCAGTTTATTAAGAAAATCCTTCTTCAGATTATATGTATGTTAACAGGATATAAGAACATAATATAATTACAAATTCTGTCTGTATGATATGAATATACAATGCCAGTGTTCACTGCAGAAGTAAAAATGTTTTCCTTATAATATTCATGGGAAGGATATGGCAGATGAATATATTTGTATATATTTTTGTTTCATTCTTTTCACAGAATCACAGAATCAGAGCAGTTGGAAGGGACCTCGGGAGATTATTGAGTCCAGCCCCCCTGCTATAGAGGGTACCCTACAGTAGGTCGCACAGATAGGCATCCAGGCAGGTATTGAATATCTTCAGAGAAGGAGACTCCACAACCTCTCCGGGCAACCTCTTCCAGTGCTGTCACCCTTGCCATAAATAAGTTTTTCACATGTTAGTACAGAACTTCTTATGTACAAGTTTTAGGCTATTTCTCCTATCACTATGCAGTGATCACTATCACTATAGTCCTATCACTATGCACCACTGAGAAGAGCTTGGCATCATCCATTTGCCTCCCACCTCCCTCTATATGCTTATAAACATTTATCAGATCCCCACAGTCTTCTTTTGCCCAAGCTGAGCAGATGCAAGTTAATCAACCTTTCCTCATAAGGGTGATACTCTAGATCCTTTCTCATCTTTGTTGCCTTCTGCTGGACTCCTTCTAAGAGATTCCTGTCTTTTTTGAACTGGGGAGCCCAGAACTGAACACACTAGTAGGCCTCACTAGGGCAGAGTAGAGTGAGACTTCCCTTGACCTGCTCACACCCCAGGATACCCTTGGCCTTCTTGGCCACAAGGGTATACCGCTGGCTCATGTCCAACCTGTTGTCCACCAAGACCTCCATATCCTTCTCCACAGAGTTCATCTCCAGCAGCTCATTCCATAACTTGTACTAGGTCATGGAGTTACTCCTCCCCAGGTTCAAAACCCTACATTTGCTCTTATCAAACCTCATCAGGTTTCTCCATGCCCTACTCTCCAGACTGTCCCGGTCTTGTCAAATATTAGAACAGCCTTCTGGTGTGTCAGCCAATCTTCCCAACCTTGTATCAGCAAACTCACCGATAAAGTGGACTCTACCCATTATCCAGGTAGCTGATGAAGATATTGAACAAGATCAGACCCAGCACTGACCCCTGGAGAACAACTCTAGTTACAGGACTCCAACCAGACTGTGCTGCTGATTACAACTCCATGAGCTCTGCCAGACAGCCAGTTCTCAGTCCATCTCACCGTCTATTCATCTATCCCACACTTTCTAAGTTCCATAGCAAGGATATCATGGGAGACGGTGTCAAACACCTTGCTGAAGTCAGGGTACACAATATCCATTGCCCTCTCCCCATCTACCCAGACAGAGATGACATCATAGAAGGCAACTAGGCTGATCAAGCATGATTTCCCCTTGGTGAATCTATGCTGACTATTCCTGAGATGAAAAAGAATCCAGGACAAATTGTTCCATCACCTTTCCAGAGACAGAGGTGAGGCTGGCTGGCCTGTAGTTCCCTGGATCCTCCATCTTTCACTTTTTGAAGACTGGAGTGACATTGGTTATTCTCCAGTCTTCAGACACCTCTCCTATTTGCTGAGACCTTTGAAAGATGATGCAGAAAGGTTCAGCAATCACCTCTGTCAGGGGACCTTATTAAAAGAGATTTGGGCACTATGTGGCACCTGAAAACTTCAGAGCTGTTGTATGACCTGTGATAGTGAAAAAAACATTTTCTTCAATATACATCAATGGTAACATGACATTTCATTTTATACATATATATATAATATATGTTCAGTATATGTATCTGTTGGCATAAATATTTTTATATATGTTTGTTCTTATATATTTATATGTAATTATTATTACAACATTTGAGGCCAAAGGGTCATTGCATTAACTACCTGCTTTTATTTTTCTCAAAGGACATTATCGTTTAATGAAATTTTAGTTTGGTTTGCAACATCATTGCTTGTACAAAGGATTCTTTAACATTTGTTTCAGAAAACTTGTTTACAAATTTAAAGCTGTATTCTTGTACTCATTTTCAGCCATTTTCTCTTTATTTCTCTTTAGCCATTTTGACAAAAGGAATGTGGGCTTTAAGTTATGTTTCCTTTAGAAGAACTTTTGTTTTAGCATTCTCCTTTAGAAGACTCCCACTCTGATGTAGTGGGTGGCATCCCTGCCCACAGTAGGCAGTTTGGAACTAAATGATCTTTAAAAATCATTCTAACCTTAGCTCTTCTATGATTCTATGAAGGCTGAATATTTATTCCCCTCAAAATCTCATCACATTATTATTTTTTTTTTTTTCCCAGCACCACCATTTCTTAATAGAACTGATATCTTCTTCCTGTTATTTATTCCAAAGTGTCCTAATCATCGTTTTAGGATGAAATGAAGATATGGCAAATTTTCATCTTAGGCATAAAATGAACTTTCCATCAGAAATGCTCAAACAGGGAAGAAGTTTAGAAATACTGAGTACAGGATATATTGCATGCCTCTGCTTTTAATGGTACTTATCCTGGTAATTTCACTGTGCTGAATTGCACTATGATCTTGTTCAAATTACTTACATTATGATTCATTAAAGAGGAAAGACAGTGTAATAAAATTAATGGATAATAATGTGAATAAATAAACATCTGCAAGAGACTATTTATCAAGAGCAAGCATAAGGCCTTTGAATAACTTACATTGCATAAAACTTAGTTTTATATCTCTTTGCTGAGCTATATATCCACAATAAAGTACCTTCCACAGAAGTCAGCTTTCCACATAGAAGGAAAAGCATATTCTACTTAAAACACAAAAGCATTAAGGTTGCTTTCCCCATCTATTCCACTTTCCTTTTTCACTTTGTACTAAGATTTTCCGAATGCCCTTCACTTGGGAAAGAGTGATCTCCCACTGTTATTTTATTTCAGCATTATGCTATTGTGTTTCTTTTGCAACAAAGGTGGCATCATATCTCACAGTACATAAGCTATCCGTTATGCTAAATGTACTTAATCACATTTTTTTCTCTCTAATAGAGAAAAAGTAAGCAATATAGTAATTCAAATGATTTGGTACACTATTTCCTTGGTGCTGTGGACTACTGTGGGTATCCTTTATTTTATTATATTTTTCTGAAGTTTCAAAATCAGGGAAGACTATTTGTAATTTCTAGGTTGTTCTTATCAGAACAGAAATCAGACAGATTCCTTCATTATTCCTAAATCAAATTAAGCACTTAAGCAATTACTTAATTAAGCAATAACTTAATCTTAGTTAAGCTTACTAAGCAATAACTTAATCTTAGTTAAACTTACTAAGCAATAACTTAATCTTAGTTTTTACAATGTGATAGAGAGCAACTGTAAACTAATTCATGTGACATGAACATGTATTTCTTCCTTCAAAGTCTCTTTTTTAAAATCAGTATGAGCTTGAACTCATATAGTCAACCTTCCCTCAAATCATGTCAGTATCCAGAACAGCTACTTTTCCATCACTCCAGGTTACCTGTTGTGGGTCCTCTCCTGTTTGATCTCTTACTAGAATGAGTAGAAATGGTCATAACTTTATACACCTCAAGATTTGAATTAAATTCTCATTAAGCATCTGCACAGGTCACTTTCTCTGGCCATCACTATACTAGAGGTTAATACTGAAACAGCTATGCTAGTCATGTCTGAAATTACTGATGTTTCTATATTTATATAGAAATTTATATAAATTTATATTTATATAAACTATTTGTATAACATCCCTCTTGCTTACTTCTTTAAATGCATCCAATATTTCCACCTTTTATTGAGAAAGGGACAAGTCTGAGAAAAGACAAGTTTGGAAGTTTACCACAATTTTGCACAAGCCGCTATTTGACAAAGCTTATGAAATGTTGCTGTGGTACTAACTCACTGAAAGATCACATATCTTTTAGAAATCTTTACAGAGGTTTTTTAAAGAATGAGAGTTTGCTGCATTTGAAGAGTTAAACAGTGCCAATAATAATAATAATAATGTTGCACATGTAGGCTGTTAGCACAGTGTGAAAAGGCAAGAAAAACAAAGAAATGTATCTTTATATCTTTATCTGACCTGTCCAGTCATATGATTGAGTTCTACTTTAACATATAAGGTAGAAAATTATACTAAATGTCAATTGAGGGAGAAAATAAATAAATTTCAACATTATTTTTTCATTTTTAATGAAAAAGTAGTAATGAATCTGTAAAAAAATCTGTTTGATTTCCCTTACCATCTACCCCTCCCCCCCCCCACCCCCCCCCCCAAAAAAAAAAAAAAAAAAAAAAAAACAAGATGAAGAGAAAGACATTTTGTACTTTATTCAAAAAGTTTAGGAATTAAAAAGAATGTGTTTTCATTCAGGGAAAGACTTGTTTTTCTTCAGATATATTTGTGACAATTCAAGCATTTCTGGAATAAAAAGTTCACTTGCTAATCAGCATTAATGTAATAGTTAATCATAAACAGAGGGCTGCAAGACAAAACAAAGATGGAGTGCAGGGGAAAAACATTTATGCATGCCTAGGGTTTTGGTTTTAGCTTTCATTACCCTTAATTCCCAATCCAATATTCAAATGTAAGCATTTAGTATGTCTTATAGCATCAGGAAATACTGAAAAAGCTTTTCTTATTTAACAATTAAAAGTAATCAAATATTTACTAACAGAACTATGACACTACCCAGATTGGGCTACGGTGAAAATATGATTTTTGTAGAATCTATTGTGATTCAAGAAATACTTCATTATGATAGATATTCTGTCCTCTACATATTTCTTATAACAAGAAAAATGAAAGCATAGTTATCTACTGTTAGTTATATTAGTACCTTTATATTAGTTCAAACTATTGAGTAAACTTTGTTTGTTCCTTCAATTGATTCTTCTGTTTAAATTGCCTCCTTTCCAAGTCCTATAATGCTTAGGCTTCTCTCACATTAGCAACATTTGCACAAAGATGCTGGGAATATAATAGTACAGAAGAAACAAACATATCTTCTTAACCAGAATCTGTATCTCTACTTCTACTTTCTTGTATTGTTTAATCGGAGAATTATAGGATAGTTTGGGTTAAAAGGGACTTCAAAAATCATCTAGTTCCAAACAGCCTGCCAGAGGCAGGGTTGCTAACCACTACATCAGTTACTAGATCAGATTGCCCAGGGCCCCATCCAACATCGCCATAAACATCTCAGGGACAGGGCATCCACAATCTCTCTGGGCAATGTGTTCCAACACCTCTCCACCCTCTCTGTGAAAAACTTCCCCCAGCATCTAATCTATATATCCTCTCCTTCAGTTTAAAACCATTCCCTCTTGTCCTACCATTATCTACCTATGTAAAAGTTGCCCTCCCTCCAGATTACAATCTTCCTTTAAATATTGGAAGGCCACAATAATGGTTACAGATCCTTTTCTTTTCCAGATTGAACATGACAAGATTTTTCAGCCTGTCTTCATAAGATAGGTGGCTGAGTGCTTTGATCGTCTTGATGGATCTCCTCTGAACCCACTCCAACAGCTCCACAACTTTCTGCTGTTGGGGGTCCCAGACCTGGATGCAGCACTTCAGGCGAGGCCTAATAAGGGCAGAGTAGAGAGGGATAATCACTCCCTTGCCTTGCTGGCCACCTCTCTTTTCATGCAACCCAGGATATCATTGGCCTTCCAGGCTGAAAGAGCATGATGTTGGCTCATGTTAAATTTTTCATCTACTGTCACCGACAAGGACTTAAATACAACTCTGTATCAAAAGTAATGCCTCCCATTTTCTTATCGACGACATCAGAGGCAAACGCAGGGGGTATGGCAGTAGAGGCTGAATCTTCCCATCAATATTCTGGTAAATTTTGTTGCCATGTGACAGACAGTATAAGGAGAGCAGTCTGACAGAACGGTGATTGACATGGAAGAGCACATGAAGCAAAAGCCTGTCACTGAATTCCTCCACAGAGAAAAGATTGCACCAGTTGACATTAACTGACAACATGGAAGAGAAGTCAAGTTCTGGATGCCCATGCAGTTTTTAACAAGCATGTCATGGTAGCTCTTGTTCATTACTGAGGAAAATGTATTGCTAATGTTGGTGCCTATGCTGAAGAACTGTGTTTTGTAGCTGAGATGTTGCTCTATCAGATAGTGTTACAATACACTTTGTATCTGCTGTAGTTTCCATGCAAATAAATATGAGGCATTACTTTCTCAGCAACCTATGTTTAGCCTACAGCTATGACAGAGCTCAATATTGTAGAAAGGTAATAAAATCTACATTATTCAGATCTACTCCAATCTACAGGATTGGAAATAACAAACTGGAGATTTGTCAAATTGATATTGTTACCTCCCTCTTATCCACAATTCTAAAATTATTCTTCAGTACAACCACTGAGAAAGCTTCAGGTTGTATACTGATTTCAATGTATTCAAATTCAGTGTTGTACTTTGATTTTATATCGTCAACAAACTAAAAGTATGGAATAAAAAATTTGCCTTGTTTTCACTTTTTAATTTGTCTTGTGGAATAAGATTCTTTGAAACACATAAAGATTTATCAAAGTCAGAAGTTTCAACATTCCTTAGGAGCTATTTCATAAAGGATATTATTGACATCATTATATTGCTGATACAGGCAAAGCTTTTCTGCCCATGTTACAATTTATGGCACTGCTTATATATTACAACTTCTGAGTTATTTATTTGTGTTTGAATGAATGCTTAAATATGCAAATGGATACTCAAGCTCTAGATAACTAGAGATTTATCATTCTTGGTGAGGAAGATTATTATAATAGTCTAAATAAAGAATAAAAATGTTTTGATTTCCTATACTTATATGTATTAGTTAACAAGCATTGTTTTTAGGTACTAATTTTAAAATCAAACGAAAATCTCAGACACATTTTGTTTTCTGGGAATAGCCAAGACAAATTTAGTTATGCAAAGTCAGACTTAGGATAATGATTTGACTTGGAAAAGTATTATCATTTCTCTGAACTGTTTTCTGCTTCAGTCTTCCCTGAGAGCACTCTGATGGCAGTAGTATAAAACAGAATATAAATTACAGATCTCATAAAGCATTTGATTGTGTCACCAACTGCACAAATTTCTGCTTGTTCTTCAAAATTCAGTACAGTCGTCATCAGAATAGTTTTTTAATTCATAGCTGGAACTCAAATTTCTAATATCAGCAGTGTCCAGAAATGCCAATTATTGCTTTATAGATATAACAATTCAATTTGTATATGCCAGAGAATCAAGACACTGAAATACTATTTTCTTCACCTCAGAATTGGACTGAAGAGCAGGTTTTTAATAGGGATGAAAAATGGATATCAGGAAATCTCAATCATCTAGCAACACATGTAGCAGGTACAAAGAAGTAACTTGCATCACCCCTTTAATCTTAAAATCCTTTCCAAATGCTGCTCACTTCTGATCAATAATAGAATTGTTAATATAATTTTAAAATTCTGGCTAATATTGGATCTTTTTGAAATGCCTGTTTATAATTTTGTCATCCTTGCTTGACTCTTGTGAGTAACTTTTTATATTTCATTTTTCTATTTCACTTAATCAAAATTATTTAATTCATGGCATTCTGATTGCTTCTGCTTTAAAAATAAAAAATAATAAAAAAAATTGTTTAAACATCTCCATATCCTTAACAACTGGAATACACACACACTGAGTCAACAGTTTTGAGACAGAGTAGAGGACGGTGACACAACTACTGGCATAACTGGAATGCTTACATAGCAGATTCTTTTGCGAAGGACTTTTGGTAACTTAAATTCTCAGTGCTTAAATAATGACTGGATAAGATCTGCAGCGCTGATTGCACAGTGAGATGACATACATTACCCACATGCCTTTGACCTAGGAAGACATTTTAGGATCAATTTATTTAATGATATGTAACTGAAATTACCAAAAGAAAAGGTTTTATTCAATTCCCAGTTTTACATTATGCATTAACTTCATAATTTTCAAGGAAACGAAAGGTAGAATTATGAAGGAAAAAATTATTTTCAAGCTACACAAAGCACAAAGAAGTGGTAGTCAGGAAAAAAAATACCATTCTCAAGAAAACCCTGCAAACAATGCTTATTATTCCATTCCTTCTCTTTTCAATAATTGTCTTACAGAGTTTGAAATGGATAAAAATGAGTTTCTGCAAACTAAATCCTCTTTTACTCCAGAATCACTATCTCACAATCAGAGCAAGTACAGTCTTTACACATTGCCACGTCTACTCTGGAAAAAGTACTGTGCTTTTCTTCTCATGTCAGCAGCGGAAACACTTGTATCAGAAGAGAGACAGGTCCCCTACTCTCAGTTTGTGTCTGGTCTAACTCATCTCTGGGAAGAATTGAGATGTTTTTATCATAAAAGCTTAGTTCAAATATAGATCAATTAGATTGAAAAGCCTTATCTGATAATATTAAGAAATATTCTAGAAATGACATGGGCGTTTTCATAACCACAGTCTCTGAGAGGGTACAACATTATCTTGCTTCCTAGAGAGTCTCACCAAGCCTAAGTAATCTACAGCTCTTCAGTATGATAGCCATATCTAGATAGGATAATAAAAGTCACAAGCATTCTTTTATCAAATATTCAAGATCATTTCTGATTATCATTACAGTTCTCTATAACGGTAATTGGCATTTCTGGATCTGGCTGTTATTTAGTGTTCTAACAATCTCGAAGTGTCCAAAGTGTACAAAGTACTTCAAAACATTCAGACTGGAAGATAAAACTTTTCTCATAAAAAATATATAAATCTGTGAAATTGAAAATTTTTCATTTAAACTTGAGCATTATAAACAATTGAAAATTGCAGACACCTTTGTTAGACACATCTAAACAGTGGTAACTAATTCAATGTTTAATATCTTGGAGGGAAGCTATTTCTAAAATATTAAATATAAAAACTGCAAACAACCTGAATTAAAGAAAAATAAATAAACAAATAGATAAATAAAACCAAAACATTAGCAAAAGTAATTCTGAAGTATTTCATGAGGTGAAAAGATGTGATAGAATGATATCACTATGGCAGGTAAATCCAGATCTTTCTAAAATTATATCTTGTGCATGAAATAAATTCTGTTTAAAGTCTGTACTATAATTTAACTATATCTATATAGACTTTGTACATTTCTAGATAATTATATCAAGCTTTTTCATTACATGAAGTATTTCCCATGGTTCCCTTTGCCTATCTTTTAAAGTGACTGATATTTAGATTAAATCAAATGTTGTGAGTTGATTTGCATGTGAAAAAATGTTATCTAGTGAAATGTATTGTAATTTATTTTTTTTTCTAAGTGTTTTGTTTGTATTGAGAATGATATATTCATAAACTCAAAGTTAATTTTACTCCCTATAGAATTTTCTTGGGGCTTAACCTCAGTCTGCATTTTGGTTTTTAAAATTATTTCTTTAAAAAAAATATTTTGATCAAAATCTATTGCTTATTCTTTTTGGAGATATCATTTATTTTTCCTTTGAAAGTATTTCATACTGCTGAAGTTCTGTTTTGTATTAAGTGATTAACTAAACATATATATTTTGCATTTTTCCTAGATATACCTCATTTTTTTTTCTAGACTCTTCTTTGTCTAAAATGGTTTAAATCAGGACTAATTTTCAAAAATCACTAATAAGCATTAATATTTAAAATGAGACATATTATCAGGACACTGTAGAAAACTAATATATTTTATTTTTAAGCAGGTCAGCAGAACAAATAATTCATTTTGTAATTGGCCAAGAGATATAATTTAATATTGTTAGGAAATTATTGTATTGTTAGGAAAGGTCAAGAAATTTCTAAATGTTCCTTGGAGTTAGTTTACTTGTTCTTTTTTTCATATAAAAATATTGTCATTATTAAATTACAAGTCAGTGCTATCTCTGCTGAAAAAAATGCTGCCAAGTAGAATTATGTCAAACACTTCCAGCAGGAATTTGGGCGACTGCGGAGTTTTGAGATTAACTCTTTCACATCAGGACACTTCATTTACTGAAGCTAGCTATCCATTCTGCTGCCACAAGTGTGAAGGTTTCCACAGGCAATAGCAGCAGATTTTGAGAAGACAGTATATTTTCCTGATGTAGGGTCTATTTCTATGTGTGTATTAGTGATGATTTGCATTAAATGAAAGTGATTTAGTAGCATTCTATTGAATACATTTAAAGGATACTTTGCAAAACATAACAGACAAACCAAATCTTTCTAATGACCTAGAAACTCGTTAAACTGTGAATTAGAAACCACTTACAAAAACCAAGCTACCACATGGTTTATGGTTGGACTGGGTGATCCTGTGGGTCTTTTCCAACTTTGGTGATTCTATGATTGTATATGTACAGTGTACTTATGAATAGCTGATTTTTCTGATGCTACCAAGTTGAATGAAAATATTGTCTTCCATAAACCATCATGAAAGTGTTCTTCCTTTTTTTCTGCCATTATTTAAAAAACATTAACTATTTATATTTGGAATGGCCTTGGGGATAAATCCATTGAAGATCTGAGAGTCAAAAGATTGCCGAATGCTGTGTTATCTGAATTTTAAACATCTGTCTCCCATGATAGAATCTAAAAATATGCATTCTAGTCTTAGTTTCATTTACACAATGGAAAACTAAGTGCCAAGGAAAGACAGTTTTGGATGTTGAACATGAAACTAAACAGAAATAGCTTATGGGTAAAAATTAAGCTTAAAGAATGCTTTTCATTCCTATGTCGGCTTTGAGTTTGAGACTACATAAATAACAGGTAAAGATGTAAGTCACAAACTAATCTATTCCTGAGAGCCATTATCAAGACAAGATTAAAATCCTTATGTTCTAAGTTTTTTCTTAAAACTCATTCCATAATTCTTAGGCCTGTGCAGTCAGTCTCCCACATAATGACTGGGAACTGTGCCAAGATGATAATTAATACAAGCAGAAAACATGTCAGGGAATGAATATTCTGACAGTTTAGTGGCACAGATGATATCTGCTAGGGTTTGCACGCATACTACAGACACGTTCAGTTTAAGAGAATATACAGAACTCAAGTGATTAAGTCAGTGCTACAAAAATGTGTTTCCATCTGCTCAAAACAGGATCCTTGTTAATTATAACCCCTGGCACTATACTTATAGAGATCAAAGTTGGATCACTGTTTTATTTTTCAGTTTGGTGCAGCCCCGACAGGAAGATGCGATGTGGGAGGAAAAAAGACATTCCAGGAGATGGAGACTCTAAAATACTTTGCACTGTTACTAACAGTTGAAGCAAAAGGCAAATCTCTACCATAAATATTTGAATTTTTTTTGAAATTGAATTATCAGAAAAATGGATATTTTTCTGGGTAGATACTTGTGTTTATGATTACTACCATTGTTTAGATACAATATAAAACCTGAGTAAGACTGTTATTTGGCCTGATTGAAGACGCCAGGCTAAGACATTGTTTTCCCAATGTAAATTACTAACAGAGAGCACACAGATTGAGTTCTTTAAGCACTGATTTCTCCTACACCTAAAAAAGGGAGCCTACAGTGTCTGAGTGACATAATAAATTATATATAAGCCATGGGTGCCTAAATCTATCTACTGTGAGTTCCAGATTATATGTCTTGCATAAACTTATGCCTAAACAATTAATTTTTAATCTGTTTATATACTGCAGAAGATGTGTCTAATTAGACTATTCATTTTAATTACTTTATAGACAACAAAAATAGGAAAAATGTGAGGCTGGGCATTTTCTTTCTCTAATTAATTAAATATAATATCTTCTGACTTCACATTTATTTTTTTTTAATGCGGTGAGAAGCATAATGGATATATGTTAAATAAATAGTTGGAAATATAAACAACTCTTAGCTGCTTTCCTGAGTTTTAAGTTGTTAATTACATAAAAATTAACATTCACATTCTCCATGTGAGAAACAAAAACAAAGTCATCACAAACGAACAACATAAAAAATACATTTTTATTAATAAAAATGGTAAGACTAATGTTTCTTTTAGTCTTATACACTTTCACATGCAAATTCCAAGTTCTGATAATACACAGAACATTCAGAATCATCTTCCTATAGACCAGTTTAAAAAGGACTGCTAATCAATAAGCTTTCCTATGACTAGTTTCATAAGAATCTGAATTAAAAGTAACTAAGCTGCTCATCGTGCTATTTTTCTCATGTATCACAGTACAAAAATTTTGAGGTCTCAAAGTCTTAGAAAGATGAGCACCACATAATGTTTTGGATTTGAACAAAGCACTGTACAGTATACAGTGATACAGACTACACATTACTGGAGAAGTTCTAACCATTTACTAAACAATTATTAACTATGCTTTCAACCCAGATTGAGCTCCCTTAGTTTCAAAGATCAAGAATATTTTAGGAGAAATACTTTTTTCTTTATCTAAATTTTGGTTCAGCTAAACTTCCGAATCTTGACTGTACCATCACAACCTACATTACAGAACAGACAAGGGAATATTGTTAGCATCTAAGAACCCATTAGAAAGGTTGGGGAGGCTAATTCTTTTATCACAGATGAATGTGAACATGCCAAAGTAATTCCCTTCAATTAAAGATCATTTCTTGTCCACGATTAATAAAGTTGATAGAAGTGCTGCTCGACAAACAGACAAGACAGCTGAAGGAAATACTCCTATGTCACAGAAGTAGTTTATACATATTACTCATAATTGTTTTGCTACATCAAGTGCTTTTGCCAATGTGCAAAATCAAAACATAATATAACAGACAAAAAACAGCACCTAAAAGCAACAACCAAACCTTTGAGATGTATAGATGGATATATTAAATGTGACTATATATAATAGTTATGAACAGTTAATGCAAATTCTATAGATAATTAGTTGAAATCAGAAGTTTTAAAGAACAAGTAATGAGCTTAATGAAAAACATCAGCTTTAGAATGAAGGTATCTAAATCAAATCAGATGGCTATCACCTTGCTTCATCTATGCTAAAGGAAACATAGAGTGGTTAGCTCACCTTCAGGCACTGATATTGCAAACTGGGATTAAAGGAGGTGAATCTGCCTCATAAAAAAACTTTTAACATTATTCCTTAGCATTATTTACCAAAACTAACAAATAAGAAGTCTTGTTCAAGTTATTTTCTATCTTTTGTTTCCAAAAGTTAAACTTCTTATTTACTCATGACATTTTTCTGCAAATAATGGAGGTTTTACACTGTTGAAAAATAAAACCTAAGAAAGTCCTTTATCTACACAGGCAGCCAAATAGATTAGATATCCTCCATTCACAATTATCCCTCTATGAAAATAACTACTTCAGATATAATTTTCTAATTAATCTGTGTTAAGTTGAAAGCAGCTGTACTATGTCCTATACAAATAGATATACCATCTCAGTCTATATCAGATATGACTGTAAGAAATGGCTTTATTACTCTGCTATGTATAAGAATCCATTTTGTCTTTTATAGTTCCTGACAGAGGGTGAATTCTAGGCACTGAGAAAGAAGAGCTTATTTAACCACAAGGTATCTGAAGAAATCTGATATGAATAGGGATTCTGGGTGTCAAGACAAATACAGTTATTTGGAATATCTGCCTTTTAACAAAGATGAAATTAAATTTTTATTTTCAGTCAATAAACATTGATTTTTTAACATGTACATGAATGAGAGATGAGACATTCACTATAAAAATAATTGAAATATAATAGAACTAAGAATTAGAAAAATAATGAGTATAAATATATACTATATTTTCACCCATTTCCATCATATTTTCTAAAAATTTGAAGTTGAAATCTGTAAAATGCAAGCAGTATGGCCTAGACAGCTTTAAGTCCCCTTCTTTATAAAGAGCAGAACTACAGAAAAAGATTTTTGCCAGTTTATATATGCTATTATTATTGGCATATATTTAAATTATTGTACTGTTGCCTTGGATTCTGTTCATCAGAAGTTATACATAGTTCAAGTGTTAGAATATTTAGGTTGTAAACTTGCCACCAATTCACCCATGCAGTTCACATTATTTAACTGGAAGAGGTACAAAAGAACAAAGTGCAAGAAGTTACTGTAAATCCTGTGGCCTCTTGGAGCACTGCCAAGCTGCCAGTTTTCTTTAGATGTTTTCTTGTTTTTTGCATTCCGTGAAAGGACTGATAATTTGAGGTATAAAAACAAACTTTTGTTTCCATGATAGCAGCTGCCATGTACTGTAACACAGTCTTCCTGTCCAAATAAAATATACAATTTGGTCATCCTAATGTGTGGCCAGTCATTCCAAGTTAGAGGATAAATTTTACGCTTGCCCTCACTTGCACTTTATAGGCAGTTATGCTAGAACCTACAGGCAGAATATGATTGTTCTTCAAAGATATCAAATAAGAAAATAAATGAAAATGCAGAAGCAAGGAAAACAGAATATATATGCAGTATTTCAGTTCATTTACTGTTTATATTATCTTCTTTTGTTTCAGTTTATCCAGCACGTATTTTTCACTAAAATATCAAACATCTCTTCCCTAGCTTGCTTCAGATTCATTGTACTTCCGCTGTCCTATTAAAGTGGTTACCTTTATAAAGTGGTGATTCCAGTTATGTATAAATAAACCACTTGTTCTGAAAGATTTGCACACATGATGTATTTACATTGCTACTTTGCTATGGCATTCAAAAGCTCTATTCAGTACATCTCAGTTACTATCAAAAGCTCGCTATGCAATCTAAACCAAACTGTGCCAATGGAAATGACTAGAAGGAGATACCAGCTCGAAGCCTGCTTTTCACAAAAATAGAAGATAAGCAAAAGCTGTGCTTGTGAACAAATCTGTAAGAGGCATATTGTCATTATCTTTATATGTCAGTACTTCTGTTTTCACTTTTGTACATAATAAAACAGTAAAATAAAAAGGTAATGAGAAAAGGAGCTGGAATGTAAGATCTTTTAATCTTTTGAAGACTACTATTAGCTCATTATATTTTTTCCTTTGACAAGCCTACTTCTGTAAGAGCCTTTCAGTTTGTGTAGATGATCCCAGACATTAAAGTTTCACTGCCATCTCCACAAGCAGATTATAGAAAATAAAAATACAATGTTACTGTCTGCCCTGGAGTCAGAGGCCTGGGACTCTTCACACTTGAAAACTAAAAGGGCCTGCACAGTTCCTCCTTCACAATTAAAAAATGTTTTAGCAGTTTTGCTGTTGTTATGCAGTTGTAGGCAGCAGAAATGCTGACAAGAAGCATTTTTAATTCAAAGCTTCTGTACAGCGGTTCACAGTAGAGCAGTGACCTAGAATCCTCTAGATTTTCTATGGCAGAAAAGCTGGCAGTTAGAGACCCTTGAGAGAGATTATTTTAAAAATATAACTCCTTCTGAAACAAAGTTCTACAATATCCCATAGGTGTGGAAGCTTTATTATAAATGCAAATATTTTAACTATACAACTTTATTTCCATCTGCCTTACTATGAATTGTCATGCTTTACTTACCGTTCCTGTTTTTCTTAGTTGACTTGATTCCTAATTGTTCAACAATGTTAAATATTGCTGTTTTAAGGAATTAGTTCTAAGATGGCCGAAAGGTTTGTTTATAAAATAGTAGATGTAGTATCGTTAATCAAAAAAAAAAAAAAAAAAAAGTATAAACAGAAGGTTTGTTAATTTTCCTTACTGATATGATCTAAATGTTTCAGATATCAGAATGACTTAATTCTTGAGCTTTAGTGTGATTCTGATCCTATGAATGAATGCTATTCTGTCCTAGACTTTTAAATGCTTATGTTTTCAGTCCATTATAGTAAACTCAACAGCGACTCAAAAAACATACTGCTGTAAAAATTAATATTTTTAATATAAAATTTGTAGATGAGAAAATAATATTCTCCATTTTAAAGTAAAGCTAGAAATAGTTATACTGAACAATCACAGAATAAAAGTATTGCAGGCCTGGCAAGGGACCTCAAGAGATCATTGAATCCAACCACCCTGCTAAAGCAGATTCCCTACAATAGGTCACTCAGGTGGATTTCCAGATGTGTCTTGAATATCTCCATGGAAGGAGATTCCACAGTCTCTTTGTGCAACCTCTTCCAGTGCTTTGTCACCCTTACCATAAAGAAGTTCTTCCGCATGTTAGTACAGAACTGCCAGTGTTCAAGTTTTAGGCCATTGTTCCTTGTTCTATCCCTACACACCACCAAGAAGAGCATGACTTTAACCATTTGCCTCCTAACTCCCTTTATAAACATTTATCAGATCTCCTCTCAGTATTTTATTCCCCAGGCTGAACCAGGTTACTCAACCTTTCCTTGTAAGGGAGATGCTCCAGGATCTTTGTCATTTTTGTGGCTTCCACTGGAGTCCTTATAGAAGATCCTTGCCTTTTTCTCAACGGGAGTGCCCAGAACTGGACACAGTATTCTAAATGTGGCCTTGATAGGGCAGAGTAGAGGAGAAGGATCACCTCCTTTGATGTTCAATCCACACTTTAAAATGTTTAACTAAATGTTAAAACTTTGATGAGAAAGAAAGTGAATTTATCTTCTTATCTTCTTATCACCTGGAAAAAAATGACACTGAAAAGAAAGGTAGAAATGACAATTCAGGAACTACCGACCTGTCACTTTCACCTCTGTGCTGGGAAAGATCATGGAACAGATCCTCCTGGAAGCTATGCTAAGGCACATGCAAGACAGGGAGGTGACACAATACAACCACCATGGCTTCACCAAGGGCAAGTCCTGCCTGGACTACCTAATGGCCTTCTATAATGGGATAACTGCATCAGTGAACAAGGGAAGAGCCAATGATGTCTAAACTTCAATAAGGCCTTTGACACAGTCTCCAACAACATTGTTCTCTCCAAATTGGAAAGATACAGATTTTATAGGTGGACTGTTCTGTGGATGAAGAACTGGATGCAAGATCATACACAGAGAGTAGTAGTTAATGGCTCAGTGTCTGGATGGCGATCAGTGGTGTCCCTCAAGAATGAGTACTGGGACAGATGCTCTTTAATACCTTCATCAGTGGCATCAACAGTGGGATTGACTGCACCCTCAGCGAGATCGCAAATGACACTAAGCTGTGTGGTATGGCCTACAGGCTTGAGAGACAGGATGCCATCCAGAGAAAACTTGTAGTCTTGAGCAGTGGGCCCAGGTGTGCAAGAAGTTCAACAAAGCCTTGAAAGGTTCACAGACAGGAGGAGGTGGAAGCTACTGTGCTACTAAAAAACCATAATATAGTTGCTGTCACCAAAACCTGGCGGGATGATTCCCATGTCTGGAGTGTGGCTATCAACAGCCACAAGCTGTTCAGAAGGAACAATCAAGGAAGGAGGGGAGGTTTCTATTGTCTATTACAGGCCACCTGATCAGACAGAGCCTGTTGATGAGGCTTTCTACCTCCAGCTACAGGAGGCATCGCAATCATAAGCTCTTGTCCTACTGCGGGACTTCAACTACCCAGACATCAGCTGGAAAAGTAGCACCATGAGCTGTAGGCAATGCATTGAGTATAACTTCCTGAGTCAAGTAATAGAAGGCCCCATGGGGGAGGATGCAAAGCTGGACCTGTTGTTCACCAGTGCATGTAAACTGACTGGTGACATCAGGACTGGAGGTTGCCTGGGCTATAGTGAAATTATATAGTATATATATATATATAGTGGAAGTGAAATTCCAGCTTTTCAGGGAGTTAGTCAACAACACCCTGGGAAACTATCCTCATAAGCAAGGGCGCAGAGTCAAGCTGGCAGATCATTAAGGAGACTCTCCTCATGGTGCAAGAACTCTCCATCTCCAGCTGTAGTAAGTCACAAAAGGAAGGCAAGAGACTGACATGGCTGAACTGAAGAGCAAGAAGATAATGCACAGGCAGGGGAAACTGGGGCAGATAAGATGGGAATTGTATAATCATAGAGTCATAGAATCATACAATTGCTCAGGTTGGAAAACACCTTAAAGATCACCAAGTCCAACCACTACCCTAACTCTATCAAAGCTCCGCCAAATCACGTCCCTGAGCACCACATCCCAATGATTTTTAAACACATCCAGGGATGGTGACACCTCCCTGGGGAGCCCATTCCAGTGTTTAACAGGCCTTTCTGTAAAAAATCATGCAATCATAGAGTGGCCTGAGTTGAAAACGACCACAATGATCATCAAGTTTCAACCCCCCTGCTATGTCGCCAACCACTACACCAGGCTGCCCAGAGCCACATCCAGCCTGGCCTCGAATGCCTCCAGGGATGAGGCACCCACAACCTCCTTGGGCAACCTGATCCAGTATATCATCACCCTCTGTGTGAAATACTTCCTCCTAATACCTAGCCTAAACCTCCCCTGTCTCAGTTTAAAACCATTCCCCCTTATCCTATCACTATCCACCCTCGTAAACAGCCATTCCGCCTCCTGTTTATACGCTCCCTTCAAGTACTGGAAGGCCGCAATGAGGTCTCCGCAGAGTCTGCTCTTCTCCAGGCTAAACAAGCCCAGTTCCCTCAACCTTTCCTCATAGGAGAGGTGCTCCAGCCCTCTGATCATCTTAGTGGTCCTTGTCTGGACTCATTCCAAGAGCTCTGCATCTTTCTTCTACTGGGGGACCCAGGCCTGGACACAGTACTCCAGATGGGGCCTCACAAGAGCTGAGTAAAGGGGGACAATCACCTCCCTCTCCCTCCTGCCCCCCCCTTTTTTAATGCGGCCCAGGATATAGTTGGCCTTCTGGGCTGCAAGCACACACTGCTGGCTCATGTCCAGCTTCTTGTTTACCAGGACCCCCAAGTTCTTCTCCGCAGGGCTGCTCTGAAGGGGTTCTTCACCTGGTCTGTATAAACACCTGGGTGGAATTACCCTGGAAGTTTTTCCTGATATCCAACCTAAACCTCCCCTGGTGCAACTTGAGGCCTTTTCCCCTCATCCTGTCACCTGTCACCACTGAGAAGAGATCAACCCCACTCTCACTGCAATCACCTTTCAGGTATTTCAAGAGAGCAATAAGGTCACCCCTCAGACTTCTCTTCCCCAGACTAAATAGCCCCAGTTCCTTTAGTTGCTCTTTATAGGATGACTCATAAGGAAGCTTCTAGGCTGTGTAGGAATGGGGTCAGGAAATCCAAGGCACAATTTGAACTAAACTTGACAAGAGATGCCAAGAAGAACAAGAAAAGCTTCTACAGGTATCTCAACCAGTAAAGGAAAATCCAGGAGAGTGTACATCCCCAGTGAGTCGCACAGGCAGGCTGGTAGCAACAGACAAGGAGAAGGGCTGAGGTACTTAACTTTTTTGCCTCGGTCTTCATTGAAAACTGCTATCCACACAGCCCTCAAAAGTTTGGCTTGGTAGGAGGGAATCAGTGTCCCTCCCACTGTAAGCGAAGACCAGGTTCGTGACCATCTGAGGAACTTGAACAGCCACAAGTCTATGGATTCCAATGAGATGCATCCCAGACTCCTGAGGGAATTAGCTGACTCACCAAGTCACTTTCAGTGACATTTGAAAGTCATGGCAACAAGGTAAAGTCCCTAATGACTGGAAAAAAGGAAACATCACACCCATTTTTAAGAAGGGTAAAAAAGATGGCCCTGGGAACTACTGGCCTGTCAATCCCACCTCTGTGTTGGAAAAGATCTGAGAGCAGATCCTCTGGGAAGCCATGCTAAGGCACTTGGAAGGCAGGTAGGTAACATGGGAGAATCAGCATGGCTTCACCAAGGACAAATCCTGCTTGACCAAACTAGTGGCCTTCTATCATGGTGTAATTGCATCAATGGACAAGGGAAGAGCCACTGATGTCATCTTTCTGGACTTCAGAGAGGCCTTTGACATGGTTGCCCACAACATCCTTCCCTCCCAGTCAGAAAGATATGGATTTTATGTGTGGACTGTTAAACAGACAAAGAACTGGCTGCTGAATTGAGTCCAGAGAGTGATGGTCAGTGGTTCAACATCCAGATGGAGATCAGTGATGAGTGGTGTCCCACAGGGGTCAGTGTTTGGACCAGCTGTGGGGTGCTGAAAAGAAGGGCCTTTTGTGATAGAACAAGAGGAAATGGTTTCAAGCTAAAGAAGGGGAGATTTTGACTGGATATAAGGAAATGTTTTTTCAAAATATGGGTACTGAAACACTGGAACATGGTGCCCAAACATGTGGTGAGTGTTCTCTATCTCAAGACGTTTAAGGTTAGGTTGGACCAAGTTCTGGGCAACCTGATCTAACTGTAAATGTCCCTGTTCATTTCAGGGGAGTTGGACTAGATGACCTACAAACTACACTTCCAATTCAAAAGATTCTATGAAAATAAAGAAATAATTAATTGTCCATGAACTCTAATAGCTTCCTGGTTTGAAAGATACCACAGAGTATTTTGCAGCTTGTTTGTTAATAGGTTAATATAGTCTTGACCTTGAATATATGTCCAATTTGAATTTACCTAAATTTGCAGGTAGCAATTTAAATTTAAACCTTTTCTTCACAAAGTTGTTTTCTAATCAATACAAGGGATTTCTAAAATGTTGACAGAATATTTTTTTGAATTGAAAAGCTATTCAGCAACTGCATGTCATTCTTCTATGAAATATAAGCAATTATTTTTACATTTCTATACCTTATTGTTGGATTTAACCTCATTCAGAAGAGTTTTCAAATGCAAGATTTATATTTCATTTTTCTATTTTAAAATTTAAATATACCAACACAAGTTCATTTCTTTTTCCCACAATCTGCACAATTCTTTCATTTCTATTATCTTTTCAATATTTTTAAAAAATTCACAGAAATTTGGTATTCTTTCCTGAGCTTCTCATTTTTTCATGAGGTCTTCATTCAGTGACAAATGTCTTACCAGTTGAGGTTCTGAGACAAGATATTGTTTCCTTTTCTCATTTTTCAGTCTTTCTGACAACTTTTTTACTTTCCTTCTTCAGCTTGTGAAGTGATGTTCTTACAAATTAAATTTCTCTATTATTATAGTAGTTTTTCCAGTGACAGTACTATGAGTTTCAGACTATCTCACTTGAAATATACCAGTGACAATATAAGAAAGAATTGTAATATTTGAAATGGTCATTTCCTTATACTAATTACCAGTGGGTTTGTTTTGTTTCTTATAATGTTTCTTGTGTAGCAGGGGAACTGGAGCTTGGTGATACTTGAGGTCCCTTCCAACCCTAGCTGTTCTGTGATTCTATGATTCTATGTAAGGAATGGTACTTTTTAAAAAGTGTTGTTTGTGTAGGGAGATTCATTAACAGAAAAGCAGAATTAGCAAATGAGAATAGCAGAAAGCCAATCATAATCTGGGCTGCATCAAAAGAAGCGTGACCAGAAGTTTGAGGGAAGTGATCCTACCCCTCTACTCCTCACTGGTGAGGCGTCACCTGGAATACTGTGTCCAGATGTGGAGTCTTCAGTACAGTAGAGACATGGACCTGCTGGAGAGCATCCAAAGAACAACCAGAAAAACAATCCATGGAATGGAACACCTCTCCTATGAGGACAGGCTGAGAGAGCTGGGGCTCTTCAGGTCCAGGTAGATGACAACCATTGCCCTTCCCACATCCACTGAAAATGTCACTCCATCATAGAAGGCCACCAGATTGGTCAGGTCATGGTGGCTGTTGTTAAGCCACATACGAGATGAAGGGGTGATCCGAGACAGCCAGCACGGCTTCAACAAGGGCAGATCATGCCTGACCTATCTGGAGGCCTTCTATGATAGAGTGACGGCTTCAGTGGATGATGAGAAGATCAGGGGATGTCATCTACCTGGACTTCTGCAAGGTCTTTGACATGGTCCCTCACCACATCCTTCTCTCTGAATTGGAGAGGTATGGATTTGAAGGATGGGCTGTTCGATGGATTAGGAATTGGCTAGCTGGATGCAGCCAAAGGGTTCTGATTAATGGTTCTGTGTCAGGGTGGAGGCCGGTCACAAGCGGTGTCCCTCAGGGGTTGGTCTTGGGACCAGTGCTCTTCAACATCTTCATCAATGACATAGACAATGGCATTGAGTGCACCCTCAACAAGTTTGTGGACGACACCAAGCTGAGAGGTGCAGTCGATACACTGGAAGGAAGGGAAGCCATCCAGAGAGACCTGGACAGGCTGGAGAAGTGGGCCTATAAAAACCTGAGGAGGTTCAATTAGGCCAAGTGCAGGGTGCTGCACTTGGGTCGGGGCAATCCCAGGCATTTATACAAACTGGGGGAAGAACCCCTTCAGAGCAGCCCTGCGGAGAAGAACTTGGGGGTCCTGGTAAACAAGAAGCTGGACATGAGCCAGCAGTGTGTGCTTGCAGCCCAGAAGGCCAACTATATCCTGGGCCGCATTAAAAAAGGGGGGGGGCAGGAGGGAGAGGGAGGTGATTGCCCTCCTCTACTCGGCTCTTGTGAGGCCCCATCTGGAGTACTGTGTCCAGGCCTGGGTCCCCCAGTAGAAGAAAGATGCAGAGCTCTTGGAATGAGTCCAGACAAGGACCACTAAGATGATCAGAGGGCTGGAGCACCTCTCCTATGAGGAAAGGTTGAGGGAACTGGGCTTGTTTAGCCTGGAGAAGAGCAGACTCTGCGGAGACCTCATTGCGGCCTTCCAGTACTTGAAGGGAGCGTATAAACAGGAGGCGGAATGGCTGTTTACGAGGGTGGATAGTGATAGGATAAGGGGGAATGGTTTTAAACTGAGACAGGGGAGGTTTAGGCTAGGTATTAGGAGGAAGTATTTCACACAGAGGGTGATGATATACTGCATCAGGTTGCCCAAGGAGGTTGTGGGTGCCTCATCCCTGGAGGCATTCGAGGCCAGGCTGGATGTGGCTCTGGACAGCCTTGTCTAGTTGTTGGCAACCCTGCCCATAGCAGGGGGGTTGAAACTCGATGATCATTGTGGTCCTTTTCAACCCAGGCCATTCTGTGATTCTATGATTCTATGATTCTTCAGCCTGGTGAAGATAAGGCTCTGAGGTGACCTAATAGCGGCTTGTATATTAAGGAAAGGTACAGAAAGAAAGGTGACAGACTCTTTAGCAGAGTCCGTGGAGATAGAACAAGGGGAAATGGGCTGATTTTGAATTGAACTGAGCTTCAAGCTTCGTGAAGGTAGATCTAGGTTAGATATAAGGAAAAAAAATCTTTTACTGTGACATTAGTGAAGCACTGAAACAGGTTGCCCAGTGTTGTAGTTGATTGCCCCATCCCTGGAGACTTTCAAATCTCAGTGGATCAGGCACTGAGCAACCTGTTTTACCTGTGGTGTCCCTTTTTATTGCAGGGGAGTCGGACTAGATGTCCTCAGAGGTCCTTTCCAACACCAAGGTTTTTATGATTCTGTGATTTTAATAGTTCTTCCAGGTAGAAGACTGGTGTTTATTTCTAGATATATTTACTTTCAATAACTTTTACAAAGTGTTTCATTATTTTTTGAAATTGCAAGGCATTTGACTATCCATAGCATTATTACCCTCTCATTCTTAAAGCTGCCTAAATTTGCATGGAAGTTTGTTTGAATGACTTCAGTGTCTAACAAGTAATCTTCTGATACAAACGGACTTGAAATATTTATATATGTATCTTCAAAAACACAGGCAAACAATAGCAACAATTGTGTTCTCTTTTATCTCCAGTTCTCTTCTTCATCTCACTGGTCAGGGGAGTGAACGAACGTGTGGTGTTTTGTTACCTACCAGGTTAAACCACAACACACCTTCTAACAAATTTCATTTGATTTTAAACAGAAGAATTCTAGTGATGAATAAGCTCTTAACACTTTTTAAACAGGGGTGTTATAATCACAACAAATTGGTAAAGTTATAACAGTATAGATCTGGATGACAGTAACTAACAATACCGAGTGCTTAATTCACAAAACCAAAAATATTAACTTATTTCTAGGCATGATACATATTTCATATCCTTTACAGATCTTAGTGGGAGATGTAGAATGCTCAACAGTATGAAAATTGTTTTTAAATCCACCCA
The DNA here is from genome assembly GCF_016699485.2 of Gallus gallus. Classification (NCBI taxonomy): domain Eukaryota; kingdom Metazoa; phylum Chordata; class Aves; order Galliformes; family Phasianidae; genus Gallus; species Gallus gallus. The sequence goes on from NC_052533.1 coordinate 133,051,348, forward strand.
TTTAAATGTTCAAATATGAACTATATTTTTAACTCATGAAAAACTAGGAAAATATGAAAATCTGGTAAAATGACAACATGAGTCTGTTATTAGGCCACGTTTTTGTATTACTTAGATGTTTATTCTCATTGTGAATGAGAGTTTCCTATTATCTTTTGAAGAATTTGTAAGATCGTAATCTAAACTATGTATGTTAATACTTTTAATACAGAAGTTTTACAGAAGAATTGAAGTCAAAATTATATTAAAGTTCACATTCAGGCGGTTGAAGAATTCAGCCATATAGCTCTCAAGATATATGTATCTTATCAGTAGTTCACATTTTATAAATATTACAAATATTTCCAAGTCTGCTATGGTGTATTACTTCAAAAATTTTATTGACCTGTAATTTAGGAAAACTAGTAAGAAGAAATAAATTGCTTATAAAAATGGAGACGCATTTAATTTGTACTTTAATAAACAGTATGTTAGTTATTACAGAATACTGTTTCAACTTGATCAGATTACAGTTATGTCTACTTGTCTAGATATGGGATCAAAATGAGAATCTTAAACTAGATAGTTTTAAGGTTTGATTTTATCAGGATATTGTACTTATATTAATAAGGTGACAGTTCAGTAGCTGAAGAGTATAAGTTCACAAACAAAGAAACAAAGCTTAGGTTCTTTTGGGAAATGTCTTTCAAGACTTGCAGTGTATATAAAAGGTTTTGGGTTTTTTTTTTCATGAAAAATGACAGTGAATATGACAAGAAAAAAAAAGCTGACATATAATTAAAATATCAAATTAATCATTGGCTCACTTACACTTGAATATAAGGCATGCATCAGAGTGATAAATTACAGTACCATAGGCTGACAAATATGGCTTATTTAACAGCACTATTCTGGAAAAAAAGTAAATTAAACAGAACACTGAAACATGAAATAGATTTTATTTTCTAGATAAAGGAAGAGACTTTTTTCCTCAATACTTAAGTATTTCTAAAGGCAGAAGAAACTCTGAGTTTCTTGTTGGTTTTTAACTTTTCAATAATTACTTTTTGCAAATGCTAGAACAAATGAATTTATCTCCATCCATTTTCCCCAGAAGAAGGTATGTACCATTCTCTATGTGACACAATAATCAGTCAACTTATTTATTCAATTTTTGTTATGTAGCAAGGAAAATGCACTACCAGGCAGGCAACAGTGTTCAATACGCTAAGTCTATACTTGAGTACATGAGCTTATACATGAGCTTTTATACTACACATTAGATATTATTTTGCAAATACAAGGACACCAAATTAAAAAAAAAAAAAAAAGTAAGAAATTCCATTTCACTGCTTTTTTTAGTTTTTGTTTGTTTGTTTGTTTTTCACATATTCTTTCTAAAATATGGAGGAAAATTCTGGGCAGCAGGAACAATCTTTAACTGTGCTTTTCACACTGTTATTAAAGTGACAAAACAGCTGTATGGAGCCTTTGAGAGGTACTATTGGTTAGATACACAATTCTACATTACACTTTCCACTATCTACAAGCCAGATATATCTTCCTGGAAAATGTATTTCTTGCCTGATGCCCAGACTTGTAATTTCAAAGAGCAAAAATGAGCAAAAACTGTTCAGTTTTTATGACAGTTACCTCATGCTATTCAACTATGGAGGCTGAATGATATGTTATGGCCAAGGGAAACCTTAAGGAGAACAAGAGTTGCTAACAGATTCTGAGAGCAAGTGTAAAGAGGATATGACTCTGTATGGTATTGGTATTCCTCCTTATCTTTCTGATTTGGAGGGAAGTTCTGGCTACAATCAAGCAAGTGTATCCTTTGTATACCAATGTTGTTTCATTGCAAGCTTCTTGTATCTTTAATTCTTATCCCCCCTTGTACTGAAAAGTTCCTTGATTAGATAATCTTAGACATATATCCTCATTTTTTAAAATTCCTTTATGATGAAGAAATGGCTGAGTGGAAAAGGTAAGTGAAAACATTTGTTCTAATATAACTTGAACGTAATAAGTCTTTCAGCACAGTTTTCCATGATATTCTCACTTAGGAGATGAAGGGCTAAAGGCAGGATTTAAATATTGATCATTATGAGAGTTACTAAGCATAACTGAAACAAGAGTTGAATAATCTAGCAGAGAACACAGGAGCCCATATAATCCAACATCTTCATGAGCAGCCTGGATGTCTCAGAAGGCGCTATATATAACTTTGTAGGAAATATTTAATAAGAGGAAGTAGTGATATGCCAAACAACAATCTAAAACTCAATGAACTGGTGAACTGAGATAATGGAAATCTCATAAAGTTCAGCAAGAAAAAAAGCTATGTCTAGCATGGAGTGAAGTAACTTCATATATGGACTGATATATGGGAATTGAATGGCTGAGATCCCATCAGATAAACATCTGAGGGCAAGTGGATGCTGAAGCATCAGAAAAGACTACAGCAACCTGAAGGGCAGTTATAAAGAAGTAGAAGTCAATGGTCATAGATAGCAGCTTGAGAGGTTCTGGCTTTATGTCAAGAAAGCTTTTTCACCTGGACAGTAGTACAACATCAGTACACTCCTCTGAGACACTAGGGAAGCCTCAGTGGTTTGCAAGATTCAACTAAAGAAAGTCTCAAGTAACATGGTTTATCATCAACGATGTTTTTGCTTCATGCAAGTTGGATAAGACTTCATGAGCTTTGAGTCAGATTTTCTATGATTGTAACAAAAAACTGCACAGGACAACAAAACGGTTTCGGACTGACAAGTGACTCTAGTAAAGGGCTAATGCAATATTCAGATGCTTATAATTATAATTCTATTCACTTCGCAGAATAGAAACCATGTTTAGTATTAATGACTAACAAAATGATGAAAACAGAAGAATAGCATGACAGAATATCATAAAATAATTTATGATCTGCAACAAAACACTTTATGTTAAGACTTAAAAAACCTAGCTTAAGAACAAACAGATGCTAAATTTAAGTGTCCTGTAACTTAGCAGAACAAGATTAAAATCAAAGTTTAAAAGTTTACTTTTCAGTGAAACTGAGCAATTGGTGAAATCAAAGGGAATAACTTCCCTAGGTCTTAATGACTTTGATGGCTGATTTTGTCTTCAGAAGTTCTTATTTACCCAGATCCAATTTGTGATTACAATACCAAGAAAATGTTAAATTCCATAAAAACCAATCAAATTTAAGTAAAAAGACCCATTGTTCTCTAAACCCCCAGGATCCCACCATACATGGAGGAAACAATTTAAGATATGGACAAATTTAAAATAAATAAGCACCAAGACAACTTTAAATTCACTTTGTAAGGTTATTCCCTTTTGTGCAACAGTATTAAAAGTAGTGACATTTAGGACTAATGTGATAATACTGAGACAATGATATATTGTGTCATGGTGATCACAATGGCCAATGCTTACTTTATTAAGCAACCACGATAAAAGTTAGCTGACAAAATGTATTTTGGAAGTGTTAATTTGATTTTTAAATAATATTGACTAGAAAGTCATCAAACAACTAAATATCTGTGCTTAATACATGGAAAAAGTTCTGATTTATATTATTACCAGATGAAATATTTGAGATATTTGGGAACTTTTGTCAGGATAGATTTCTTGGTGTTATTTATTTGTTTGTTTGTTTGTTTGTTTACTGGGGGAAGGGTGAGGTTGGTTTGTTGTGGTGGTGGTTTTTTTCTTTTTTTTTTTTGTTTGTTTTTTGTTTGAATCGTCAACAACATGATCAAAAGCAGATATTTTGCAACTTCACATAATGGTCCTCCACTGGAATCATGATAATATAAACAAATAAACAACAAAAATTATGATATGACCTAACACAATATTTCTCAGCTGTATTCTTATCATCAAAATGTAATTTGATATCTCCACTTTACTTACTAATTATTTAAAATAATGCAGATAGTAAACTTACTTTCTCTGTACCAGGAAAACATAGTACTTCCTGACAGGCTAATACATTTCTTTAAGAGTGATACTTTCAGGTCAAAACTTAACATATTTCATTCATGTTTCCTATTTCCCTCAACATCTAACCATTTTATTTCCGTGTCAGATACTGAGTAGTAGTTGCAGATCTCTCACAAGACACTGTTATTTTCTATCCCCATAGAGTTTATCAGTACTATAAGCGTATCTTAGACTTATTTATTTCTTCATTTATTTCTGTTATTTCCTAGAAAATGTAACAGATGTTCATATATTCAACCAAAAGGAAGAAACATTATTATTTTTTATTACCTTATTTTCCAATGTGTTGAGTGGAAGTAAATATTCAAAATTTGTATTTCTTTCTTACCTTTCATTACATTTCATTTTGAAAAGCAGGAATTTATGTGGCAAATATATCTATTTAGGTCATTTAAACAGTCTTTACTTTAATTATTCATTTATTTGTGAAGTTCTCTATAAGAAACACGAAGAAAACTCAATTATTTCCATTGTTATTATGGGCTTGCTGAAGTAATCTGTTCTCAGACAGCACATACATCCAATTGTCTATGGCAAAATCTGACCAAAAAATGAAAGAAAATTGGGAAAAAAAAAAAAAAAAAAAAAAGCAAGGGGAAAAAAAAAAAAAAAGGACCTATAATATCCGTCTGCTAGTAAACCTGATTACAGAAAACTCTTCATCTTAAAATCTGTGGCTTTTACAACACTAACCTGACAACTACTCCTTGAGTGGACCTTTTACAAAGATTGTTACAGCACAAAACAATATTTACTTGCAAAAATTCAATTTTTATATTAAGTTATTAATGATATTATTATAACCTAAGACTTCATGTATTTTACCTAAATCTGAGATGTAGATTATCTATCTATATCTATATCCATATTTCTCTAATCTGATATGCATAATAAGCTAAAAATGAGTTATGTTTTTGTTCACATTTTCTAGACCTACACCAACTGTCAAAATTATTTTTAGCATCGACATCCTGACATATTTAAGTCCTACTAGTATTTCTGATCTACGTGCTTCAATAACTCTTTACATCAGCTACCAATTTTTCTTCATATTGATGAAAGAAATGCATGACTGGTCCCTAGAATTCATGAAATGAAAATTCTGTTTTGTTAATAAACACCATCTGTTTTCTTCTTTCTGGCCTCTCCCTCCCATCATCAATGAATGCAAGAAGAATCTTGACATTTTTAACATTGCTCTCAAGCTCATCTGAAAAGCTTTTCAGCAAAGTTTCTGAATTCCTATAGTGCCACTCCAGTAGAAACATCAGAACCATTTCATTATTTATGGTGTCTAATAATAGTTCTATAATTCAGCTTTTACAATTATTGTAACAGTACAAAAAAAGAGCAAATGTTATTTAATAATACATTATAAATATGAATCATATCCAGGATATTCTGTTTTCAATATAAAAATAATCTATAAATAAAGTTTTTTTTTTCTTTCTCATAATCAATAGAATAGCACAAAAATGCCTATCACATTTAAATCAAATAAAGATAAAAAAATTATCATTAAAAATGTTAATGAAGTCAATATGTTTACTATACCAGATACCTGTTAAACAGCTGTAAAATAAACCAGTAAAAACAAAAGAAAGCACTGCTCAAAGCAAAACTATGTTCACTGAACCCCCTTGCTATGTGGTACAACATGCTGTGCTGCTTTATTTCTTAGTAGCTGTATTTTCCCTCCCTAAATACAAAGAGTAAAGGTGTTTTTATTTCTAGGACAACTGAGACAGCTGGGTTGTTAAAATCCTCTGCTCAAAAACCAAAATATTCTTACAAAAAATATAAAAAGAGCAAACCTACACCATGACTTAACTTAAATGATCAAATGGATGATTAATTGTAGCATTTCTCCTCCATACATTAATGCCCACCCATAGATCCTGGATCACCTCATGTGACTAGTGATAGGACTAGAGGGAATGGCTTCAAGCTGCTTCAGGGAAGGTTCAGGCTGGATGTTAGGAAATACTACTTCTCTGAAAGAGTGGTCAGGCACTGGAGTGGGCTGCCCAGAGAGGTGGTGGAGTCACTAACCCTGGAGGTGTTCATGGAATGTTTGGATGTTGTTTTGAGGGACATGGTTTAATGAGAACTATTGGTGATGGGTGGATAGTTGGACTGGGTGATCCTGTGGGTCTTTTCCAACCTCAGTGATACTATGATTCTATGATTCTATGACTAGTCAGTGATGAAATGAGAAATAAATATATATATATACACACAGCTGGAAATTATGGTAGCTCAAGTGTTTTTCTTAAAAGTTCTTTATTTTTCAATGCACTTCACCATTTTTTGTCATTACTTTAAGTGAAGTATTTTTATTTTTAGTAACTTCTTTCAGACTGTTCTCATTCCAACTTCTTCCCCCCATCCCCCCGAGCTATTGTGCTATATGGGTATATTCTTCTGATACTTTTTTTCTTTTTTCCTTTTTTTCCTTTCAAATTATTGAGAAAACAAACATAAATTAGTAAATGCACAATGGTACCAAAGCTAATCCAAATATTTCACTTGACACGGAAGAAAGAAAGACAGGAGGAAAAGGAGGAGGAAAAAGAGTGAGGATTAAGACTGAGGCTTATAGCATTGATGGTAGAGGTCAGAATGTGTTTTTCAGTGGTCTACTGTATACTCAGTCTGACTGGATACATACGATGGCCCACTATGGCTTCTATGGTTTATATCATTTTATATGTTTATGTTAACATTTCCATTGTCTTGAGAATAAGTTCTCTTATGCCAAGAATGTCTACAGCAGATCCATGAATTCTGTACGCTCTATCTTTCTGCTCAACTGAAATTTTGTCAAGGATGATGGTGGATCAGAGTAAGAGATACTGGCAGGACCTTTTCACTTGATTTGTTTGTTTTTAAGATAGTGAAAAATCTGATTTGCTTATGTAATTGCTGCATTTTCAAACATTTCAAAGGAAAACATTTTAAATGATCACTGACTGTGAAAGGTATATTCCTTCTTTTTCATCTTATACCTGGATATGCTCCTTTCAAATATATGCTTCAATTACTCATCCTTCCCTCTCACGCTATCTCTGACTATGATTTCACTGTATTGCACTGATGGGTTGCTAATCATTTCTGTCTTAGGTTTCAAAATACATATCCATAATGAAGCACATAAGTATGTGGCTTGATATTTAGGAGTACTAAGTGTGCAGATGTTTCATCAGGGAGCTAACACGGAGTTACTGGGCAATCAAAATTGTTGAAAATTGAATGTTAGGTAGAATCAGATTTGAATATGTTGATTGCAGGGTTATACACATCAAAAAGAGTACAAGAACAGAAATGGAGATTGCTCTGATCTGATTATCATTTAAATATATCTATTCTCTCCTGTCAAGGAATAAGGCATGAAATGAATGTAACATAATAAGCTTTCATTTCTTTGCTAACTGTGTGTAAAGACAGGTAGCCTCACAGGAAGTCAGAAAAACAGGAACAGAAAGAAAAAAATATATCTGCCTTAGTGCAGCTCTCAGAGAAGTAGGTCTAGTCATAAGAGAGGTGACTCCAGAGAACTACAACTTTCAGGTCTAGCTTTACTGATATAGGTATTGCTGATTTTACAGAATAAAACAACAGATAAAAAAAAATAGTCAAACATCAGATTAAAGGTAATAAGTTTATATTTTGTTCTAAAATACTGATTTCTGTGATTGAACGTAATATTTACTCACACTTGTCAGTGATTTAGGAGCTAGATTCCTATTAATCAGCATGACACTTTTAGCTTACAAAGGAATTATGTGAAGAGCTAGTTGTCTGTGCAGTCATTGCTGATTCTGCATTTTAGCTTTAATTGTTTTCTGTCGTAACTGAAATGCACAATACCCTTTCTGCTAGTACTGACCTTTTTGCAAAAAAAAACAAACAAACATATGGGAGCAGCAAAAGACACTATATAGAATGAAGTTAAATTTGCCTAATTATGGCAACAAATCATTGATACAAATTACTGCACTTTTTCTAATTTGTATAAGAGAGGTGTATACTATATTTCGCATAGTAAATATTTAATAATGATTACATAATACATTTATAGATAACATTTTTTCTAACCACAATGTTGGAAAACAAAGTTAATGAACAATCAAAAAATGAACAAACTGTGAAGTAGCTATAATCCAGCCAAATCTGGTCACACAGAGATTGAATTTCTATTTTGTATACTACCTTCTTCCTTGTATGCAAACTAGAAAAATTAGTATGTTTTTTTTTATTATTTTATTTTTTTATTTTTCTAATTCAAGGTAAGGAAAATTATTTTACAATTTTCATTTTTTATTGTGTCATTACTATATATACATGTGGGAATTACTACATGAAGCAGCATTCTAATGCATTATTCCTGAAAGTAAGCTATGTTATGGCTGAAGACATTTTATCTCAGAGTCAGAATTGAATATTATTTTTCTATGGCCGTTCAAATATTTTCCTAGCTATCAGTGTGTGATTCAGCTATTTATGATCTGAGAGATTAATTCTCTATTACTGATGGGCTGAGGGTTCAACAACAGTCTCAAAGCATTCCCAGTAAGTTTACTTCAGTTCCTGGCTTGCCAACAGATACACTTAATTAAAGCAGAAAGATGTCTTTGCATTAATTAATTTTAAGAAAAGATAGAAAAACAATATTTTTTGTTTATGCCATATAAATATGTTACAGTTCCTCAGTGTCAGGAAATTATAAAAACTGGATGGATCATATATTCCAGCTCTTCAAACATGACTAAAATGAGCTAGATCATAAACAAGGTATTTCCTTGAACATGCATATAGTACTGTGAACTTCCACATTTCAGTACACATACAAGTTTATGAGGCCTGATGGCATGCATCCCAGGGTACTGAAGGAACTGGCTTGGTAATTTTCAAGCCACTCTTCATCATATTAGAAAAGTAATGGCTATCAGGTGAATTCCTCAGAGACTGGAAAAATGGAAATATCACTCCCATTTTTAAGAAAGGTACAAACAAAACTGCAGACTGGTGAACTTCACCTCAGTGCTGGGGAAGATCATGGAACAGATCCTCCTGGAACCTATGTTAAGTTCTTGCATGACAAGGAGGTGATCTGAGACAGCATGGCTTCACCAGGAACTGACTGTTCCTGAGAAAGATGGTGAACTTCTGTGATGGAGTTAATGCAACAGTCGACAACAGAAAACCTACTGATGTCCTACCTGGACATCTGCAAGGCCTTTGATATGTTCCCACAAAATATACTTGTCTCTAAATTGGAGAGGTATGGATTTGAAGAGTTAAAAGAGATTAGCAATTTGTTGGATGGCCGCAGCCAAAGACTTGCAGCCAATAGCTTCATATTCAGATAGAGGCCAGCAGCAACTGGTGTCCCTCAAGAGTCTGTCTTGAGACCAGTTCCCTTTAACATCTTTATCAATTACACAGACAGTGGGATTGGGTGTGCCCTCAGCAAGTTTGCAGATTTCAGACACCAAGCTGAATTATGCTGTTGATGTGACAGAAGGGAGGGGTGTCATACAAAGGGACCTGGACAAGCCTGAAAAGTGAGTTCATGTGAACTAAATGAGATTCAACTTGGACAAGTGCAAGATGTTACACTTGGGTAAGAGCAATTCCAGATATATGAAGGAAGAACTCATTGTCAACGGCCCTGCAGAGAAGGACTTCAAGGTTAAAATCTTGCCATAAGCCAGCAGTGTGCATTTGTAGCCCAGGAGAACAAGCGTACCCTGGGCTGCATCAGAAGAAGAGTGGTCAGCAGGGAGAAAGAGGGTGATTGTCCTCTTTGCTCTGCCCTTGTGAGGCTCCATCTGGATTACTACATTCAAGTCTGGTGCCCCCAGCACAGGATGTATGTGGGACCACTAGAGTGTGTCCAACAGAGGGCCACAAAAATGATCAGAGGGCTGGAGCACCACACCTATGAAGAAAGGTTGAGGAAGCTGAAATTGTAGAGCCTGAAGAAGGGAAGGCTCTGGGAAGACTCACTGCAGCCTTTCAGTATTTAAAAGGAGCTTTTAAACAAGATGGAGACCAACTTTTTACATGAGAATTTAGTGATAGAACAAGGGGGGATGGTTTTAAATTAAAATAGGGGGAGATTTGGATTAGATGTTAGGAAGAAATTCTTTGCATGGAGTTTGGTAAAGCACTGGTGCAGGTTGCCTATCCCTGGGGATGTTGAAGGCCAGGTTGGATGGGGCCCTAGGCAATCTGATCTAGTAAGTGGCATCTCTGGCCATGGCTAGGGTGTTGGAACTATAAATTACCTTTAAGGTAATTTTATAAACCAAACCATTCTGTTATTGATTCTAAGATGACTTAAAGTGCTTTTTAGATTTTGGATTAAAGTCTACAAATTTCTATGACTGCATAAGTAGTAAACATAACTTGAATAAAGCTATGTATGTGTGTTTCCATAGGTTTATTTAATTTGTTTAGAATATCTTACCTTCATAGTAAACTTTAAACCCATGAGCACTAACTGCAAAGTCACTTGTCAAGCGTAGCGAGAATACAGATTTTGTACTTGTCACAGGTGGAGGAAGATGAAATCCTGTTAACCTACAAAACAAAATAATACAAATCACATTTAATTGAAAAATAAAACTCAGGGGTTTTCTTGTACAATAAACCAGGCAAGTACACTGGCTTGAGAAAAATGTGCTTAGAAGAGGTGATGGTAAGATATAGGTACAAAAGTTGCACTTTAAAAAGATCTAGGTTATCAGTGGAACAAAAAACAAAACAAACAAACAAAGAAACAAAAATCCATTTTGTTAAGGGTTATGTTCAAACTTTTATTGAATTATGCATTTTACAGAGACTTATGTTTGAAGCGTCATGGTATGAAAAACAATTGGAGCATGATTCATAAAGAAAGACCTTTTGAAGTGAATTACAGGTTTGCTAGGGCACTGATGGTTTAGTGGGAGTGTTCTGGCTGTTGCTGTTTTTGTTTTTGCTTGTTTCTTTTTAAATTAAATCCACTATATGTGAGATACAGATAAAAATACTTTTTTTTTTTTTTTTTTTTTTTTTTTTTTGGTAATAGCACTGCTGATATGCACTACTAATAGCCAAATCTACAAATTCTTTTTGTTAGATGTACTTATGGCAGCATTTTTTTTCTTTAAATGACTTAGATATTATAGAAAAATGCACTCATCATGGTTCACATCAGGACAACAAATCCTACAGTATTTACCAGTCCAAGATACCAGTCAAAGAAAAAGTTAAACAATTTTGTTATGCATGATCACCAGCAAAATATGGACATGCTTTTAGAGCCCAGCTTGTTTTGTATGGCAAACTGTGTAGCAGCTTAGGCTGATTTTTTATATTATTTTTAACATTTAATTTTCAACTATTTGTAGCTGAACACTATCATTCATTCTTTTTGATTATTGTCATGGCAGTTATGAAAGACAAAGGATAAGGTAATATAACTCACAGCATAATGATCAGAAAGTAGAAAAATATAATAAAAATAGAAATTATGTTTCAAGAGAGGTATATACAAATCTATATATGTGTAATGTCATTAATGCATATATCCAGAATTCTGCAGTTGGTTTTGCCATATTTTCATTAAGATGAGACTCATTTAAATAACTTCTGTTATTAAAGAGAGATTGAGTATTATTTACAGAATATTTGGGATATAATAAGCACATTGTTTATAGTTTAATTGCAGGAATATATATTTTTTCAAATAATAAAATTAAATAATTTTTTTACTTCTTCCAAATAGGCATACGCATAATTATTTGACAACTCAATATCAGCTAATTTACAATTAGCTTATTCATAACCTAATAAGCAAATTAATTAATTGGTAAATATAATCAGATAAAAATCAGTTGACCAAGATAAAATCATGACAATAATTTGAATAAACATTTAATTAGCAGCACTTGGTTCAATTGATGCCTATTTACCTAGTCAGTAATTTGAAGTGAGTTTGGGCCATAAACATGTATCCAGAGAAAAGAAGTACACATTTATGTAAAAATATTTAATTTTATGAGTGGTGCATATGCACAATTTTGATGGGCAAGAGATTCTGAGGCTGATTGTTAGCATGGCATGCGTTATGGCTCCTTTGCAAAACAAATTATTATTAGGGTCACTTTATACCATTTTGCTTTCAGATATATTACCTTTATCACCATCATTATGCTACATTTACTTGAAAAGGTACAGACTTTTTCTTTAATTTTGTTGCTATACTGAAATTTACATGATATATGCTGTTCTTGTGGTTTAGTGGATGGGAAATTAATGAGAATTTTAATAAATAAGAATTAAAAACATTCATCTGTAATATCACAATAAACTACCACAATTTTTCAAAAGAGAATGGAATATATTCTGCTCAGACAGTTGAAGTCATTTATTACTGTGACAATCTGAGTATTACTTGTTTTGTACTGCAGCACGTGACCTCTGGGTTAATGTTTCATCTATATATAAAGTTCTACAAAAAGTCATAAATGTTAGCTAGAATAATTTTCTTTCCCATTTAAAATGAAACATTACAAGTCCATAATAAGTCCATAATAAGACAAAGGTATCAGGGAAACAGTAAAATGCCTGTAAGATAAGGTATTTGTATATGTCTTGTTGCCACTTATTTATTTAGACCAGACACTACTAGATGGTTATCTGAAAGAAAGCACCTTGATAAAAGTAACTTCTAAATGGAATACATGGAAAACTAACAGTAATCTACTTAAGATGATGGCATCCATATATTAACAGCACTTAAAATTCAAATTTCCCTTTAGTAGCTGAAGTGATTCTGATTGGTGATGGTTCTCTTTCCTCTGCCTCCTCTTCCCCTCATGCTTTCTTGCCTCTCCTCCCTTCCCTTATCTCAACATCAGTTTTATCTCATGTTCCATTTGCATACTTTATTTCATTTATATCAGTCTTTTATTCAAACTTGAAATACCTAATGGAGTGATCCAGCTGGAGACCAGGCAGTATTTCTTAGGGATTCAAAATATAAATACATCTTGTGCACACTGCAATCATTTCTTAATATTCTACTACTTTTGTAGGAAAAGAAAACAAATCATTCTAGGACAGATATACATTTATTTTTTATTTTTGGTGAGACTTTAATTTAGTTCTTATCCTCTTTACATTTTTTATTCTAGATAGTGTTCATTCAGTATTTACTCAAATATATGAAAAGATTCCACAAGTAACTGTTACTACCTCCTGTGGTAAGAAACAATGGCATCTTAAATACTATGCCTACAAACAGTTTGAGAAGAAAATACATGTCTTTATGTCTCAACTCTGAAAAAAAAAAAAAATTAAATTTGGAATTGTATACAGTTGTAACTTTTGATTGGTAGATTTGATCAAACTGTTGCAGAATGTGATCCTACGAATAAAAGTAATAAAAGTCTGCAAATGCCTAGACTGGAACTCCATAGCGTGGAATTCATGCATGATTACATTAAGGTTTATTTTGTTCCTGCTGGTGTTTTCCGAAGCTATTCTGGTGCTTTATCCTCACAGGAAGTGAATGCATTATGTCAATACTTAGTAGACTTTGAAGTTGTGAAAATGAACTTATCTGGGTGAATACCCAAAGTCAACAGACTATTCTGGAAGTACACAAAAGGGCTGAGAGACTTCTTTATTCATTCATATCTTCTACATTTCTACATTAGAAAAATCAGGTGTTTTTCCCAAACAATATTTTATATGTAGAAATTCTGAAATTTCAATAGTAAAAGTGGTGAAATTTAATATATCGTATGAAAACATAAAATGTCTTTAGATTTTAGATATTATTTGCATGGAAAATTATGACACTTTCTGTAAAATAATTTCAGTAATGTGAATATCTGCAATATCTTTATTGATGACTTGGATGAAGGCACTGAGTGCACCCTCAGTAAGTTTGCAGATGACACCAAGTTGGCTGGAAGTGTCGATCTGTCTGAGAGTAGCGAGGCCCTACAGAGGGATCTGGACAGGCTGGATTGCTGGACTGAAGCCAATGGGAAGAGATTCAACAAGACCAAATGCCAGGTCCCGCACTTTGGCCACAACAACCCCACACAACGCTACAGGCTTGGGGCAGAGTGGCAGGTAGACTGTGTAGAGGAAATGGACCTGGGGGTACTGATTGATGCTAGACTGAACATGAGCCAGCAGAGTGCCCAGGTGGCCAGGAAGGCCAATGGCATCCTGGCTTGTATCAGAAATAGTGTTGCCAGCAGGAACAGGGAAGTAATTGTCCCCCTGTACTCAGCGCTGGTGAGGCCGCACCTCGAGTACTGTGTCCAGTTTTGGGCCCTTCACTGTAAGAAAGACATCGAGGCTCTGGAGCATGTCCAGAGGAGGGCAACAAAGCTGGTGAGGGGTCTGGAGCACAGGCCTTACGAGGAGCAGCTGAGAGAGCTGGGATTGCTCAGTCTGGGCAAAAGGAGGTTCAGGGGAGACCTTATTGCTCTCTATAACTACCTGAAGGGAGGTTGTAGTGAGCTGGGGGTTGGCCTCTTCTCTTGTGTGACTAGTGATAGGACTAGGGGGAATGGCTTCAAGCTGCGCCAGGGAAGGTTCAGGCTGGATGTTAGGAAATACTACTTCTCTGACAGGGTGGTCAGGCACTGGAGTGGGCTGCCCAGAGAGGTGGTGGAGTCACCGACCCTGGGGGTGTTGAAAGAACATTTGGATGTTGTGTTGAGGGACATGGTTCAGTGAGAGCCATTGGTGATGGGTGAATGGTTGGACTGGATGATCCTGTGGGTCTTTTCCAACCTTGGTCATTCTATGATTCTATAAAAAATCCTATGAAATTTGGGTGAAAAATGTCAATTGTCTTGTTGAACTAGTTTGTTTATCAATCCAAAAGTATTTAACCCAAGAATTATTAATCAAAGCAATTCAGAAAGAGATTAAACATGTAGTTAATAACCAAATTCAGAGTTGAGCAGTACATCAATGAAAGAATTGCCAGTTGTAGAATGGACAAAAAAATCTCATGATTCAAGAAAAAAATTTCTGGAGCTAGCTAATATACTTTATTTTTATTGTATCTAATTTGAGACTGTGTAATTTGTGTGTTTTACATGGGCATTTGTTTCATGTTTAAGCTTTTGGTACCAGTAGAGTCTCTGGGAAAAGACGCTATTGCCAGACAGCTGGTTCCAACCATTTCCAGCAGCTTCCATCAGGAAGACACAGGTAGTGCTGCCTCTGGGAAAGTAAATTTTCAAAAGGGTAATATGCTAACAGGCAACATGAGGTCTCAAGGGAAAAAAAAGAAGAATGAAAGGAAGGAAGGAAGGAAGG
Organism: Gallus gallus; assembly: GCF_016699485.2. NCBI lineage: Eukaryota > Metazoa > Chordata > Aves > Galliformes > Phasianidae > Gallus > Gallus gallus. The sequence goes on from NC_052533.1 coordinate 133,066,687, forward strand.
AAGGAAGGAAGGAAGGAAGGAAGGAAGGAAGGAAGGAAGGAAGGAAGGAAGGAAGGAAGGAAGGAAGGAAGGAAGGAAGGAAGGAAGGAAGGAAGGAAGGAAGGAAGGAAGGAAGGAAGGAAGGAAGGAAGGAAGGAAGGAAGGAAGAAAGAAAGAAAGAAAGAAAGAAAGAAAGAAAGAAAGAAAGAAAGAAAGAAAGAAAGAAAGAAAAAAGAAGTACTGTGGTTTAACCTGGCAGGCAGCTAAGTATCACACACTCACTCACTATTTTCCCTCCCAGCCGGATGGGGGAGAGGATAAAAAACACAAAGTAGAACTCATAGGTTGAGATAAAAACTATATACCAAGACAGAAAAGGAAGATAAAAAAAAAAATAGCAATGGTAATAATATATGATAATCACATATATATATATGTGTGTATATCATATATGTACATATATATACATATATATGTACGTGCATATATTCATATATATACATATATAATCACATATACACATATGTGATTATACACACACATATATATATATGTGTATGATGTATGTATATATATACACACACACACACACACATATATATATAGTGAAATTGCTCACCACTCTCTGATAATGCCCAGGCAGACCCTAAGCAGTGGCTGGCTTCTCCAGCCAATTCTCCAGAATTTCATAATTTCTGCATAATCTCATATGATGTGGAATATATCTTTGGCCAGTTTAGGCCTGTTATCCTGATTCTATCCCTTCCCAGTTCCTAGTTTCCTCTGAACCCTCTCACCCCCCTCAGTATGAGAAGCTGAAATGTTCTTGGCTCTGTGCAGCACTACCCAGGAACAACTCAAATATTGTGATGTTGACAACACTGTTTTTCTCCTAAAGCAAGAACACAGCACCATACCAGACATGACAAAGAAAATCATTTCTTTCCCAATGAAACCAGAAGAGGAAAAAATGTGGGAAGTGGCTCTACAAGTGCCAGTGTGAGAAAAGAAAGAGGGTAAGAAAGTACTTCAGACACTGAAGCAGAGATTCTACCATCTGTGGAGATCATAGTGGAGCAAATATTTACAGTGTGGCCCAAGGAGGATTGAGAGTAGAGCAAGGGAAAGTATGAAGAGGAAGGAGAAGTAGAGAAGAACTATTATCGCTTAACTAATGAATGCTCTTCATACCCCATCCTTCCTTCAGGCCTGAGGGTAGGGGACAATAAATAAGATAAAGAATGTGTGTAGTTGAGCCAAAGTGTGGGATAGGGAAGATGTGTTAGATTTGTCTTTGTTTCTTGCCATCCAACCCTATGTTAATTAGGAACACCTTATTTTTCCTGAAGTCTTTTTTACCTATGACTGTAGTTGTTAAGTAATTTCCCTGTCTTTATCTCAACACAGGAGTTTTTAAATCTCATTTTCTCTTTCTGTCCTGTTGAAGAGAGGTAGTGAGAAAGAGGCTGAGAGGGAATTTGAGAGTCAGCGAAGGTCAACACATCAAAACTTAATATTCATTCATATATGCAAATTCAGAACAAATATTTTTGAAATCTCAAAAACTTACATATCCCTATTCAGTAGTAGACAACTCAGTATGAATCTGATCTGTCTTTAAGATTTTGAGTGTGCGTGAACTTCTACATGTTGAGAGGTAATTCAGTGTTGAATTTTAGCCACTTGTATTGCAAGCTTGATCTGAAAATCCTTGTATAATGTAACTGGTTGTATTTCAGGTTTTTTGTTTGTTTGTTTGTTTTCCAATAAAGTATTAATTTAGTCATTGAGTCAGGACAGAATAAAGAAATGTAAAATAATTTTTTAAAAATATTCCAGTTCAGATATGAATAGGAGAAGCACCTGTCCTTTTATATGCCTATTCAATCAGTTTAAAATAAGTAAAGAAACTTTGTCTTAATAACATATAAAACGAACAAAATAGAGCAGAAGGGTCTAACAGTATTCAAGTTTAAATCTCACTCAAAATGTTAATAGAAATGTATGATTTTTCATTCAAAAATTCACTGACGAATCAACATGATTTATGAAGTAATTAATTTTTGTGAAATGACACTTTTTCCCTGACAAAATATAAAACTAGTCATGTAATGATCGTAGGTTAAAGCTTAAGATTTTTAATTGAATTGCTGCTTTTAACTAAAAAATAAATTACTCATGAGGTTATGGCATGATCATTATTTTCTTTACAAATTACATTTCTAAAACCTCCCACTATTCATTACTAATGTGAAACTTTTATTGAACAGTTCTTCTCTCATTTTTAGCATTATAAATAGAAGTGGATTTAAAAATAAGTATTTTTCCTATTACAGTAAATTTAATTTAACACATCAGAAATAGCAAGAAAATCTTCAAATTTTAAGTGAGAGCGCCATATCTCACTACCATACAAAACAATTTTAAGAAATCTCTATGGTCAGGATTTAGCTGCTTATTGGATAGGAAAATATATCAGAATAAAACATATTGCAACAATTACTTCTACAGCTGTCAAAAATATTTGAGGCTCTTAAAGTAACATTGCTATTATTTTTTAAGTATAGTGAAGTACATGTTGCTTATTTTTAGCTTCTAATAGCCGAAACATTATAATAACACTATAGTGTATTCTCTCATTAAAGATTTGTTAGGATGAATGGTACAGTACTGATCTTGGAGCTTTCTAAGAATCAGAAGAGGGAATTCTGCTTCTTTCAGTTTCCTCATGGTTCTACCATTGACTTCACAGTTCTTTGAACACTTTTATCTGAAAAGATTCATCTAACCAACCTAGAGAAGTACTTAAAAATTTTAAAATAAAGCCAAGTCAAATCAGTTAGCAAATGGAAGCATATAGACAAAGATGTGTCCAGTGAGTGACAGAATTAATGGGAAAGTCACTCAGCCAAAGCCAGAGAAAAATAGGAGACAGATTTGCTTCTTTAAGTGATAACAAGTTTTTAAATGAGTTGAATTATCTTTTGTAACTTTAACTTAATTTATGAAAATATCAAAATACTCAAATGAGAGATGCCATATTTTAGTTTTCACCATTGTAGGTACTGGGAACTTCCAGAGCAACCTCAAATTCTACAAGAGCTTTGAAATTCATCTATGAAAACAATGCCTGTGGCATAATTGTCATATGTGTTATATCTGTTCTGGTAAAAAGATAAAAAGTAGAGAGGTAGGTGAAGGAGGAAAAGATATCTTCATCCAGTTCTGAACTGCATGCAGTTCAGAATCTATGATTTTATATTGAAAAATTTACTTCCTATAAATATAAAGGCATTATTGCATAACAACAACTACAATTGCATAATAACAACAACAAAATAGAATAAATCGCTTCAGAGATGGGGATTCTTAGCTACTAAAATATCTTAGCAAACTTTTCACATCTGTACAGTTTCTAACAGGAAAGTTAAAGCATTTTTAAAGAAAATACATACTGAATTAAAATTGAAAATGAGAGTCCTTTCCTGGGAGAGAAAATAAATAAATAATTAAATTCAGACTCACAAAATGTGGATTTCCATTTCCCTAATCTTCTCTTTTCAGCACAGAAAATCAGTACAGGTAGAGTATTTGCTTTTCTATCCTCACAAAAATATAAGGGAGATTTTCTAGGAAATTCGAAAACCTCTTCTCAGCATAGTTAAGTTTCAAATTTTCCAATAAAATTACACCAAAGGTGATTTTAAAATTGTGCTCTCTCCAGACCATTCCTGTGACATGATGGGAATAGGAATAAATAATAATGATAAGAGAAATCGTTGCTTACACAAAAGACAACAAACCATTGAAATGTAGTATAAAATAACAGAAAAAAAAACAGTCAGCCAGCTAATTTTAACCTGTACTTTTGAAAGTCATACTTAGGTGATCTAATATAGGAGTAGTCTTCCCTAATTACAAAAAATAATATAATATAATATAATATAATAATATAATATAATATAATATAATATAATATAATATAATATAATATAATATAAATAAGTGCATCATTCTCATCAGCACTTTTTATATAGATTAATCATTAACACATCAGAGATTCTAAGTGTTTGTTCAATTTATTTCAGAACTCCATGTGTAATCACTGGACATCTTCACAATCATTTCCATGGGCTTTGAGTCACATCTTCAGTTCCTTTACAGTTCAGTTCTATAAATTTCCATTAAAATAAGTGCTAACTATAGTCACTGAGTAATTGATACCAGTCTTCTTACTTTAATATACATAAGGGGCCCCTGAAAATCATAACTTGTCTGAGACAAACTAGTTAGCCTATAGAAGTACAAAGCTCTTTAGTGATATACTTTTTTCTAATAGATTATAAACATAGATAATCATTCCAAAAGTCATTAGTATTGGAGCAAAAGGTAGTTTACCCATGACAACAATAAATGCACAACTAGAATAGTATTCTCAATTTCCTATATAGCTTCACAATATAGCTCATAACGCCATTCTGTGATGCATAAATTGCTCAGTGTAGTACCATGGTTCAAAAAATTTAATATCCTTAAATATTACAAATAACTAGAACTATTCTTGCAGCAGTAACTGAGTAACTACATTTACAGTTTTAATAAGACACTTCTTTGTGAGTATCTGCACTGTTCCACTCTTTAAAGACAGTCATCTCAAAATAAAATATTTCTTCTTAATACAAAGTAAATTCTACCAGACATCACTAACAAAAGTCCACCATGTAAAAGTCTTTTAGATTATGTTCTGAGAATTCAACATTTTATCACACAGGTAAATGTAATTCCATGCCTGGAGTATCACAATCATTTCAAAGAACTTTTCATAGACTGTTACTTTTGCTGAGATTTTTTAAAGTCCTCTACATAAGGCTGGACAATTCCGGCAAATGCAGCTTCAATGCTCAGTATACCCAAAAGCAAAGGTCTATTAGAATACTGTTTATTGCAAATTATATAAAGCAATATCTCATATGTGTACTATTATGCAAATAGAAACCGGACTGCATTTTATTTCAGGGTGTATAAAAGTTTCATTGAGTACTTTCTGTAACTTTCTCTAAGGCAATTTTAAGATCTTAAAAAAATATTCAAGTGTGATAATTTCCTAGACAGAGTTTAAAGTGACAAATAATAAAGTCAAAAAAGAAAAAAAAAATACAATAGGAAAATTAAATTACAGTGATCTTGGAAAGAAAGAACAGAAAATGATAAAACAATTTTCTTAAGAAATGTGGAATAGGATAAGAAAATGAGTATAAATTTGTTTGATGTTGAAAATATTGTGAACAAAGAAGCAATACATTTCGAGCTTATACATGAGGAGCAAAGGTAATCAAATAAATTGTTTTCAATTTAAATGATACAACAGAGAATTAATTTTTTGCCATAACCATAACTAGAGTCTTTTCATACACATCAAGATTACGTCATAGAACATAGTATTTGTAGAATTATTTATAGTATGTTATAAATGATTTCTCTTGAAAATAAGTAAATAAATAAAATTACCTTGTTTATCCCATGAATAACATTCATAGAATCATAGAATCGCTAAGGTTGGAAAAGACCCACAGGATCACCCAGTCCAACCATTCACCCATCACCAATAGTTCTCACTGAACCATGTCCCTCAACACAACATCCAAATGTTCTTTCAACACCCCCAGGGTCGGTGACTCCACCACCTCTCTGGGCAGCCCACTCCAGTGCCTGACCACCCTGTCAGAGAAGTAGTATTTCCTAACATCCAGCCTGAACCTTCCCTGGCGCAGCTTGAAGCCATTCCCCCTAGTCCTATCACTAGTCACACGAGAGAAGAGGCCGATCCCCAGCTCACTACAGGTAGTTATAGAGAGCAATAAGGTCTCCCCTGAGCCTCCTTTTGCCCAGACTGAGCAATCCCAGCTCTCTCAGCCGCTCCTCGTAAGGCCTGTGCTCCAGACCCCTCACCAGCTTTGTTGCCCTCCTCTGGACATGCTCCAGAGCCTCGATGTCTTTCTTACAGTGAAGGGCCCAAAACTGGACACAGTACTCGAGGTGCGGCCTCACCAGCGCTGAGTACAGGGGGACAATTACTTCCCTGTTCCTGCTGGCAACACTATTTCTGATACAAGCCAGGATGCCATTGGCCTTCCTGGCCACCTGGGCACTCTGCTGGCTCATGTTCAGTCTAGCATCAATCAGTACCCCCAGGTCCATTTCCTCTACACAGTCTACCTGCCACTCTGCCCCAAGCCTGTAGCGTTGTGTGGGGTTGTTGTGGCCAAAGTGCGGGACCTGGCATTTGGTCTTGTTGAATCTCTTCCCATTGGCTTCAGTCCAGCAATCCAGCCTGTCCAGATCCCTCTGTAGGGCCTCGCTACTCTCAGACAGATCGACACTTCCAGCCAACTTGGTGTCATCTGCAAACTTACTGAGGGTGCACTCAGTGCCTTCATCCAAGTCATCAATAAGGATATCAAACAGGACAGGCCCCAGCACTGACCCCTGGGGAACACCAGTCGTGAACAGTCACCATCTGGATTTAACTCCATTCACCACCACTCTCTGGGCCCGGCCCTCCAGCCAGTTCCTTACCCAGCCAAGAGTGTACCTGTCCAAGACACGGACTGTCAGCTTCTGCAGGAGACGACTGTGGAAGACAGTATCAAAGGCTTTACTGAAGTCTAGGAAGACTACATTTACAGCGTTTCTTTCTATCATCTCTATTTTCTGGGTTTTTTGTTTTGTTTTGGTTTGTTTTTTTTTCCTGCTAAAAGGGTTTACTTGGGTTTCTTCCTTTTTTGTTGGTATGGGTGAATATAGTGACTTTATATATAAACCGATTTTTAAATTCTAAACTTAAATAGATTTTAATTTCATATAATTTCCTGAAATCCATGGAGGACTTAAAAATAAATAATAGAAACCATTAGATGATTCATCTAATATGAATTCATTTCAACATGATTCATTTTAAATGCTTTACCTTACAATGGAGGTGGATCTAGGGAAAGAATATTTTTGCAGTAATTAACATGGAATCATAGAATGTCCTGGGTTGAAAAGGACCACAATGATCATCGAGTTTCAACCCCTCTGCTATGGGCAGGGTTGCCAACAACTAGACAAGGCTTTCCAGAGCCACATCCAGCCTGGCCTTGAAGGCCTCCAGGGATGAGGCACCCACAACCTCCTTGGGCAATAAACTGTTCCAGTTTATCACCACCATCTGAGTGAAAACAAATTTCTCCTAATACCTAGCCTAAACCTCCCCTGTCTCAGTTTAAAACCATTCCCCCTTATCCTATCACTATCCACCCTCGTAAACAGCCATTCCGCCTCCTGTTTATACGCTCCCTTCAAGTACTGGAAGGCCGCAATGAGGTCTCCGCAGAGTCTGCTCTTCTCCAGGCTAAACAAGCCCAGTTCCCTCAACCTTTCCTCATAGGAGAGGTGCTCCAGCCCTCTGATCATCTTAGTGGTCCTTGTCTGGACTCATTCCAAGAGCTCTGCATCTTTCTTCTACTGGGGGACCCAGGCCTGGACACAGTACTCCAGATGGGGCCTCACAAGAGCCGAGTAGAGGAGGGCAATCACCTCCCTCTCCCTCCTGCCCCCCCCTTTTTTAATGCAGCCCAGGATATAGTTGGCCTTCTGGGCTGCAAGCACACACTGCTGGCTCATGTCCAGCTTCTTGTTTACCAGGACCCCCAAGTTCTTCTCTGCAGGGCTGCTCTGAAGGGGTTCTTCCCCCAGTTTGTATAAATGCCTGGGATTGCCCCGACCCAAGTGCAGCACCCTGCACTTGGCCTAATTGAACCTCCTCAGGTTTTTATAGGCCCACTTCTCCAGCCTGTCCAGGTCTCTCTGGATGGCTTCCCTTCCTTCCAGTGTATCGACTGCACCTCTCAGCTTGGTGTCGTCCACAAACTTGTTGAGGGTGCACTCAATGCCATTGTCTATGTCATTGATGAAGATGTTGAAGAGCACTGGTCCCAAGACCAACCCCTGAGGGACACCGCTTGTGACCGGCCTCCACCCTGACACAGAACCATTAATCAGAACCCTTTGGCTGCATCCAGCTAGCCAATTCCTAATCCATCGAACAGCCCATCCTTCAAATCCATACCTCTCCAATTCAGAGAGAAGGATGTGGTGAGGGACCATGTCAAAGACCTTGCAGAAGTCCAGGTAGATGACATCCCCTGATCTTCTCATCATCCACTGAAGCCGTCACTCTATCATAGAAGGCCTCCAGATAGGTCAGGCATGATCTGCCCTTGTTGAAGCCGTGCTGGCTGTCTCGGATCACCTCTTCATCTCGTATGTGCCTTAACATAGCTTCTAGGAGGATCTGCTCCATGATCTTCCCAGGCACAGAGGTGAGGCTCACCAGCCTGTAGTTCCCCAGATCCTCCTTTCTCCCTTTCTTAAAAATGGGAGTAATGTTTCCCTTCTTCCAGTCACCAGGAACTTCATCAGACAGATTTTTCAATTATGACGGAGAGCAGTTCAGCAACCGCATCAGCCATCTCTTTCAGAACTCTAGGATGCATCTCATCCAGCACCCATGGACTTATACACATTCAATTTCATGAGGAGGACTCAGACTTGTTCCACTTTCTGTGGGACAGAAACCACTCCCCACACCCTCACCTAGAGGCTCATGGTCTTGGCAGAGGCAGGAAGCCTGACCACCTGTGAAGACTGAGGCAAAGCACTCACTGAGTACCTCAGCTTCTTCTATGTCTGAGGAAGCCAGCTCCCCATTGCCTTTCATCAGAGGGGGAACACTCTTCTTGATCTGTCTCCTCCTGCCTATGTACCTGTAGAACCCCTTCTTGTTATCTTTCACATCCCTCACTAAGTTCAGCTCCATCTGCACCTTGGCTTTCCTAGTCCTATCACTACATGGACAACAGCCCTGTATTCTTCCCAGGATACACAACCCTGCTTTCACTTTCTGTACATTTCCCTCTTTTCTCTCAATTTAAGCTGCAGGTCCTTGCACAGCCATGACAGTCGCCTTCCTCCCCTGCTCAACTTCTTCTGCTGGGGGATGGAGAGCCACTGCACTCTTAGAAGGGTGTCCTTAAGGAGCTGCCAGGTCTGTTCTGTGCCCATGCCCTCAAGGACAGTTTCCCAGGGGATCCCACTCAGCAGTTCCTTGAGCAGCCGGAAGTTTACTCTCCTAAAGCACAGGGTCTTGCTCTGCTTTTTGCCAGGCCCTCATTCTTCAAGATCACAAACTCCACCAAGGCATGGTCACTACAGCCCAGGCTGCCTCCAGTCTTAACATCTCTAATGCCGTTCTCTGCATTAGTGAGCATCAGGTCCAGTAAGGCTTCACCTGTCATGGTTTTATGATTTTTGGTTATCAGTATTCCACATCACAACATCATGCAGTGTACTGGAAGTTAAGGAGCAAATGCTTTAGTTCCAGTACCTGTCTGGAAGAGAAGAAGAGCTACGTTCCCCAAGAGCCTTTTCGAGTACTGTTATCATTCCTGCTCAAGGGAACAGATATAAGGGCGCAGGTCATCTGACTTGGCCCTCTTCTCGTCTTGCTGTGTTCCCTGTTGGATCTACTCTCTACTGCTGTGCCCAACTGCACGCAAGGCTTCAGTATTAGTGTAAGGCCTTTGGCTCTCAGACAATCTTTCTCTCAATTATTGTTGATTTATATTGTATTATAGTGTGTTATCTTACATTCCAATACTATATTTAGTAAATTAGTTTGTTTCTCCTCAGATCATTGCCATTGTTTTTAATTATTTTGGGGTCCCCTGTTTCCCTTCCTGGAGGCGCGGATTTTGCGAAATCCCTCCGCCCCACTAGTTGCGGAACCGGGCCCGACCAGCCCTTAAACCGTTGACATCACCTCAGGTTGGTCTGTCTATTATCTGAACCAGGAAGTTGTCCTTGACAGACTCCAGGAATCTCCTGGATTGTCTGCCACCCGCCATGCCACTATCCTAGCAGGTATATGTGCGGTTGAAATTCCCCATCAGGACAAGAGCCCACAAGCACGACACCTCCTGCAGCTGAAGCAAGTAGGCCTCGTCAACAGGTTCCCCCGATCAGGTGGCCTGTAGCAGACCCCAGCCACTAGATGCCCTGTACTGGACCAATCCTTGATTTTTACCCACAAGCTCTCGACCTCATCATGGCTGTTCTTCAGACACAGCTCTTTGCAATCTATCCACTTCCTAACATAAAGCACAACTCCGCCACCCCTCTTACCTTGTCTGTTCCTTCTGAAAAGCCTGTAGTCCTCAATCAGGGTATTCCAATAGTGGGATTCATCTCACCATGTTTCTGTGATAGCAATTAGGTCATGCTTTCCTAATGGTGCCACAGTTTCTAGCTCCTCCTGTTTATTTCCCATGCTACATGCACTGGTATAGAGGTACTTCAGTTTAGCTATTGGCCTCATTGCTTTCTCGGAGGACCTCTCCCTGATATCTCCAGGACAAGTCCACGGTCCCATTTGATCACCCGAGTACTTCTTTTGCCTATGCCTTCATTTCCAATGTGGAAAACTAGTAATGGATAATAATCGGAGGGTTTAACCAGGCAAGTGATGTTCCTAGTAACATCTCTCACCCGGACTCCAGGCAGGCAACACACCTCCCTGTGGGACAGTTCCGAGAGGCATTTCGGGCCTTCAGTTCCCCTCAGATCTGAGTCCCTATGATGACAGCTCTTCTTTTTTTCCTGACTGATGTTGTAACAAAACAGGGAACAGACTGACTAGCCTTGGGCAACCTCTCCTGCACAGATGGACTTTGACCAACATCCACTTCCCCCAGTCTGTCCAGCTCCAGAGCCTCATACCTGCTACGTAAGGGTACCTGGGAAGGTGGGACAGACTGAGGTGCAGTCCGCTTGTTACCCTTAACATGGACTTGTTTCCATCCCTCGCTGTCTTTGAGGTTGCCCCTTTCCACCTGACCATGGGACGGTTTTAGGAGCATCTCCACAACACCCTTCCTGTAGGAATGGCAGACTGCAACTCCACCAATCAATCCCCTTCCCACAATCTAGGATGCTCTTCAGCCTTTCTACTTCCTGCTTCAGCTCCACCACCAGGCTGAGCTGAAGCTCACCACCAGTGTGAGCATCCACCTGCTCACACTGCACACAGGTGGTATCCTGGCTGCCCTCCTGTAGCAGTGACAGGGCCAAGCATTCCCTGCATCCTGAGACCTGAACTGCAGCATGGACATTCATGCTTTCAGTCTGAGTCTCTACATCCCTTTTAGCAACAGCTCACCACCATTTGGTGACCATGGTTGCACATCAATGTGTCCAGAGAGCAGCGACCTGTTAAGTGACTTGTTAAGTGGTAAGTGCTAAGAGTTAAGCACCCTCCTCTATGACAAGGTGACCTGCCCTGCCTGCTTGCTGATCCGCTCAGAGTTTGCCCTGAAAAATCACTTGCTTCACAGTGAGATAACAACCCTCCTCCCTGTGTAGTTGCGCATATAGGTGGCTTACCGTTTCTCCTTGTCTGAACATCCCATGTGATTCACACACCCCAACTCCATCTCTCTGCCCTTGAGGCTTTCTCTAGGAAGGGGATGTGGATGCAGAGCCATTGCCCTGGCAACGCCCACAACATCAGCTGCTCTTGCGAGAGCTGCTCTGTTACCTCAGGGCTCCCTGGATGAAGGAATGAATGAAATAGGAAACTAGCATGACTCGGCAAGGACCTGCTGGGCACACTGAGGGTGAAGAAAGGTGCGTACAAGCTCTGGAAACAAGGGCATGTCACCTGGGAAGAGTACAGGGATGCTGACCGGACTTGCAGACGTAGGATCAGGAAAGCCAAGGTGCAGGTAGAACTGAACTTGGTGAAGGATGTGAAAAACAATAGGAAGACATTCTACAGGTACATTGGCCAGAAGAGACAGGCCAAAACGGGTGTACCTTCTTTAGTAAATTTAAAAGGAGAACTGGCTTCAACGGACGAAGAGAAAGCTGAGGTACTGAATGTGTTCTTTGCCTCCGTCTTCACTGGTGGCCAGGATACTACTCTTTCTCACGTCCCTGAGCCCTGCAACCTCAAGCCTCTAGGTGGGGACCAGGGGGGTAAATCCCCTCCCACTGTAAGGGCAGAGCAAGTCTGAGACCACCTCATGAGATTGGATGAGTACAAGCCTTTGGGGCCGGATGGTGTGCATCCCAGGGTTCTGAAGGAGATGGCTGAGGTGGTTGCCAAGCCGCTCTCCATCATATTTGAGAAGTCATGGCTGTCAGGCAAGGTCCCAGACAACTGGAGGAAGGGTTACATCACTCCCATTTACAAGAAAGGGAGCAAGGAGGACCCGGGGAACTACAGGCTGGTGAGTCTCACTTCTGTGCCTGGGAAGATCATGGAACAGATCCTCCTGGATGACATGCTCGATCACATGAGGAATGAGCGTGTGATCCGAGACAGTCAGCACAGCTTCACCAGGGGGAGGTCATGCTTAACCAATCTTGTGGCCTTCTATGATGGAGTGACAGCACTGGTGGATGAGGGGAAGGCGACCGATGTCATTTACCTGGACTTGACCAAGGCCTTTGACATGGTCCCCCACCACATCCTTATCTCCAAATTGGAGGGATGTGGATTTGATGTGTGGACTGCTCGTTGGATAAGAAATTGGTTGAAAGGCCGCAGACAGAGGGTGGTGATCAATGGTTCCATGTCCAGGTGGAGGCTGGTAATGAGCGGAGTCCCCCAGGGGTCTGTCTTGGGACCAGTGCTCTTTAACATCTTTATCAATGACATCGACGATGGAATCGAGTGCTGACAACACCAAGCTGAGTGATGCGGTTGACACAGAGGAAGGAACGGATGCCATTCAGAGGGACCTTGACAGACTTGAAAGGTGGGCCCGGGTGAACATAATGAGGTTCAACACAACAAAGTGTAGAATTTTGCACTTGGGCCGGAGGAACCCCAGGCATCTATATAGACTGGAAGGAGCAGTCCTTGAGAGCAGCCCTGCAGAGAAGGACCTAGAGGTCCTGATGGATGACAAATTAACATGAGCCAGCAGTGTGCTCTTGCAGCTCGGAAAGCAAATGGTATCCTGGGCTCCATCATGAGAGGGGTGGCCAGCAGGGACAGGGAGGTGATTGTCCCTCTCTACTCTGCTCTTGTGAGGCCCCATCTGGAGTACTGTGTCCAAGTCTGGAGCCCCCAGTACAAGAAAGACAGAGAGCTGTTGGAGAGGGCCCAGAGGAGGGCCACTAAGATGATCAGGGGGTTGGAGCACCTCCCCTATGAAGACAGGCTGAGGGAGCTGGGCTTATTCAGCCTGGAGAAGAGAAGGCTGCGGGGTGACCTCATTGCAGCCTTTCAGTACCTGGAGGGAGCCTATAATCAAGAAGGGAATAAACTCTTTGAAAGGGTAGATAACAGCAGGACAAGGGGGAACGGTTTTAAGTTGAAAGAGGGAAGATTTAGGTTGGATGTTAGGGGGAAGTTCTTTACCAGGAGAGTGGTGAGATGCTGGAACGGGCTGCCCATTGAGGTTGTAGATGCCCTGTCTCTGGAGGTGTTCAAGGCCAGGTTGGATGGGGCCCTGGGCAACCTGGGCTAGTAAATGAGGAGGTTGGTGGCCCTGCCTGGCAGGGGGGTTGGAGATTCATGATCCTTGAGGTCCCTTCCAACCCAGGCCATTCTGTGATTCTGTGTGTGATTCTGTGAACTGACTGAACCCCCCCTATACCTCATGATCAGTCTCTGCAGTTCTGGCCAGAACAGCTCTGAATCAGCAAACTTCAGCAATCAAGGAAATTAATAATCAAATGGCTATGAGAGGTAATTAGCTTGATAAGCATGTCCCTGAGACATTTTCATCAAGGTTGCTTTTATGGGGTCAAGTTGTCAAATGCTGTACTATGCAGATTCTGTGAAGGCAGGTTACTAAGAAATAACAGTTTCAGATTTCAAAAACCTATGCTTTGACTTAATTTAAGAATTTGTCATGGGAGAAAATATGTGTTAGTGGTTGCAATTTGAAAACTCTTCCCTTTAGTATTTATTGTTGCCTTCAACCTGCACAGTACTTTTGGCAATTTACAAACAGCTACACTCAAATGATGATATGAATACTACAATATAAAAAAATGTACATTGCAGAGATATTCTGCAAGTACAAATGCTTTCACTTAAGAGTTTCGTGTAGTAGTTCCATTTCGGAGTTTGTCCGAGTTTGCTTCATAGAATCTCCTTCTTCTCATTTCTGTCATGCCTTACTCAACACCTAGATTTCTGATGTTATAGAAATGTGTAATAGAAGACATGTATCAGAAATGGTATCTGCATACATGCTATCCCTTCACAACACTCTTCATTTTTATACTTAATTTTTATTTATTAGATTAGTATATTTGCCCTTTTCATTTCAGTTTCTTTAACAGACATTATTCCACTAAAAATACAAGCTCTGAGAACTCTCTGCTTGTTAGTCTAGAGTGCTGTCTTTATCAATGTTTTAATAATACTGTAAAGGATTTCAAGAAGATCTATTTGCAAGCTTTAGCAACAGTTATCTCTATTTGTTTCTTGCAGGCCAAAGATAAGAAGAAACAACATTTGACCATGAACAGATTTGTTTTGTATAGTCTTAGAAGAAATTTTAGGGATAAGGGAAAAGACTATGAGGAATATTCACTGCTCTCAAAATGAAGTAAAAATTTATATATTGTTTTAGTACTGCATTTAGACTGATATACAGAAAGTGCTTTAAACTCTGAGCAAGAAAGCAAATCTTTTTTTTATTTCATAGAAAATTCTAGTGTAGTTAAACATTGGGTAAATTAAACAGTTCTCTATCTTAATTTTTTTGTATGTAATGTTTTTGTATGTAATTCTACTTAATTTAATATTTTTTTAAGGAACCAATATTTAACGAACAAAATTACTTCAGTCTTTTGTATAGATTTTATCAATCTAAGTTTCTGTCACACCTTGAGAACTAGGCATGTATTAGATGTACTTTGCAGTGCAAAAATAGAAGCACATTGGATTCACGTAGTTTGGTCAAGATCATATCAGGAAGTCCTATAAACTCATGTCTTGTGCCTTTTCTAAGAAAGCATTTCCTTTCATCGGGTTTAATTAATTTTTTTACCTTTCATCTTGAACGGTTATCTAGAAATATAACATCTGACCAAAACTTACCCAAGAATGTAGCTTATTTGATGTAAGCTACTGTTCTCTCTGTTTTTGTATTTATAATCAAAATGCCAAATATTTTATTGCTTCAGTGTATTTTCTTAACGAAGTAGTCTTTTCAGATTCCAGAAGATAAATGACTCACCTGCTCAAAAATTGCATCTCAAGTCTAAAAGTCTTGAATGTCTACCATTACATTCTGATACATTTATTTCATTTATCTGTTTTCTCTTGCCTACCGGCTTTGTTGTATTTACTGCTGTATGACCACATTCAGATAGTTTTCTAAATTCTACATATTATCTTGTGTATAATTTTTTAGGGTAGATTAATTCAATTCCATTATCTGTTCCATCATTTTTCTCATCACTTGCTGACTCATGGTGCCACTGTTCCATATATTTAATTGCCATTATTCCTTCATTTAGTCTGCTTTACTCTCTGATCTTTTTTCCTTCTTCTCCCTTACTTCCTCATTGATCTTTTATTGGAACTTAGCCCTTTTTATTATTTTTTCTCTCTCTCTCTCTCTCTATTTATTTATTTATTTATTAAGAGAACAGTGTTATCCTAATTGTTTCTGTTCACTGGCCCGTAAATTCTCAAGTGAAATTCTTTCCTTCCTTTGGTGTTTTCTCTTTCTATGCAAAGAAGGAGGAAAGATAGAGAACAATGGCTCAGCTTAACGAAAAATCAATGACAGAGTGATCAGTGGTTTGGAGGTATTTCAAAGTGCTGAATCCTTTATTTGATTCTAATCAACTCACTGTTTCTGCTCTGGTTGCAAATCTGGAAAGAAAGTGAATAGCGATGAGAGAAGAAAAGTACCTTTACTTAGGATGTAATAAAAACAGGTTGAGAGGAAAAACCTCCAAGGTTGCATCTGCCTCTGATGATTACAGAAACATTTTATGTTCAGTTTAAGTCCACTAACTGTCAACAACTTTTAGTTTATACTAAATAATGCTTAAACAAAAGAGTGAATAAGCAAGCTTTGCACATTTCTAGTTGTCAGTATTGGGAATTATTTCAAGTGTTCCACCCTGAAATACATCTTAAAGGCAAAGTAACCAAATAAACATAACTTTGACTCTGCCAAATTGAACCTAAAACCACAAAAAGACAATTTTATTCTTCTTAATTTTATTATTCATTATTGATTTTGCTAGCTTGAGTAACCTTTACTGTAGTGGATGAAAAAGATAGAACATTTTGGAGGGTAAGTCTAATGATGGGATTTGAAATGGTAGTAATATAAGACAAATGACTTGTTAAGTATCTATATAATTTTAGAAAGCAAGAAATTTTTCACATGAGACAGAACTTACAAAGAACATAAGGATATATGTACAGAAAACAATATGGAGCTACATACAAGAAAACTGTCTGGATTGATAAAATGGAGCCAACACATAGCAAGCATCCAGGCGCTACCTTTAGGAACACTGTGCTATGCACTGTAGCACTGTAGATAACCTAAGGACAAAGGAAGTATGAAGGGAAAGAGAACTTACGTTTATTATAAATAAAACAAATCTCCCATGCAGGAAATCCTGTAAAGGGAAACCCTGACATAGCAGAAGTGGAGGAAGAAGGTATCAAAAGTAAGGAAAAAAGTTTGGGAATTATTGCCTTCTGAATTTGATGACAGTCACTATGAGAAAGATTGAGGCATTTGTGGCACTTGGTAGCAAGTAATTGCATAATAGATCCCCCTCAAAATAAGGTAGCCAGTTTGGCTGGGAGATAATAACCAGTAAGCATAGATATAAACTATCAGAAAAAAAAAAAAAAAAAATTGAATGTTAAGGTTAGAATTTTAAGGACTAGGAGAATGGTAGAGAGCTGATCAGAAAAAAAAAAAAAAGATTACTGTAGAGACCAGAGTGGCAATATGTGACATACAACAAGCTGGTTGTATAATATTAACGGCTTAGACTAATCGCTGCCTATTTGACTCAGACTTCATCTGCATTCAAGTACTAAAAGAAGAAACACATGTTCAGCATATTTAGATGAAGAAGCAGAGCAAATAGAAATTTCATGGCACTAGAAATTCCTGTTATTGCTGACATATATTCTTTCGCTAGCCTTCCTTCTCTATAAAATTTTGATAAAAATTTTTGATACTATAGTATATATAAGATGAAAATTATATTAATCTACTTCAAAGCAAAATTAAGAAATACATTTTTCCCTCATTTAAATTAAGAACTGTCAATATTTTATTAGTACAATTAATTTTTTAAGTAAGAATAGAAAATTTTCAAGTATCCTTGATTTTACCATTAAGTTTTTGTTTGTTACTTTATACCATACTGTGCATGATTTTTAGATGTAAAATAAGGTAGTATTCTGGAAAACTATTACTTCTGATATCACATTACAAGTTGGGGTAACTAATGAGACAATCAGAACAAAAAAATAGTGTTGTAGATAACTACTGAGCATGAGATGTCATTTAAAAGAGTTCAGTGCTAAGCACCTTTGAATGGAAAAGGAAAAAGGGAAAAGGGAAAAGGAAAAAGGAAAAAGGAAAAAGGAAAAAGGAAAAGGGGTATTTTGTCTAGTTCTGGTCTCCCTAGTACAAAAAAGATAAGGATCTCCTAGAGTCCAGCAGAGGGCCACAAAGATGATAAAGGGCCTGGAACACATCTCTGACGAGGAAAGGCTGAGCAACCTGGGCCTGTTCAGCCTTGAGAAAAGAAGACTCAGAGGGGTTCTGATCAATGTCTATAAATATCTAAGGTGCGGGAGGCAAAGGGATGAGGCCAGACTCTTTTCAGTGGTGTGTGGTGATAGGACATGGGGTAATGGCTACAAATTGAAGCATAGGAAGTTTCACAAAAATGTGCATAAAAACTTCTTCACAGTAAGGGTGACAGAGCAGTAGAACAGGCTGCCCAGAAAGGTTGTGGAGTCACTTTCTCTGGAGATGTTCAAGACCCGCCTAGCTGTGCATCATAGTCTAGACAGCCTGCTTTGGCAGGGGAGCAGGACTAGATCTCTAGAGGTCCCTTCTAATCCCTGCAGTTCTGTAATTCTGTGAAAAGGAAAAAGAAAAGAAAAGAAAAAGGGAAAGAGAAAGGAAAGGGAAAAGGAAAGGAGAAAGGAAAAAGGAATGGAAAGGAAAAAAGGAAAAAAGGAAAGGAAAGGAGAAAGGAGAAATAAAATGAAGCTCTTTGCTGCTTTTTGAAAGTATATTATATGCTATGCTCAGGAATTCCTTAAAAAATAGGTGTACTAATAATTATATAGGTTGTAAGGTAAAACACAAGGATATGTCACAACCGGGGTTGTCATTCTCTCAGCCACCTACGTATACATCATATCACCAACACTGACTGCATGTTTTAAAATTAATTGCTGTTTCCATATGAGTATTCAGCGAGTTATATGAAGAGTACTCAGTGAAAAAATCACGTAGTTATTCCCATATGTATCTTTGTGCAGTATCTAAATCTTGCCTTTTATTTTCCATAGATATATTCCATATCCTAGATATGGAATCAGGGCCTGAAAGAACCCAACAGGTCTTCCTGGCCATGATCAGCTTCAGCTGCGATTCCCACTTACACCTACACATGGGCCCTAGGATTCTGTTGCAGTTCATCCCCACTGTCCAGACTGTACCCTAATCTATAATCTAAGGTTTCTGATCCTCAGCTACTTAACTGTCCCTACCTCCTGTATAAGTATTGTAGTCCCAGCTGGGATTCCTGAGGAGGACCCTAGACCTAGTTCATCAGTTGCTATGTCAGAGGCTGTCTATATACCCTGCTGTGAACCTTCAGGATTGCACCTATCAGTGAGAGCGCAGTCTATGCGGGGTCAGCATTGACTCCTACTGTGTCCCTTAGGGAGAAGCCCTGCTTCTGCAACTTCCTGGTGTATGGTTTTGCTACAAGAATGAATTATATACAAGTTCCATTAAAACTTATTTTCATAATATGTATATGGTATCATCAGATGACTCAAATTGGCTTTTGAAAAATTAGTAGTTTATGTAATCTTTTATCTCTTCAAATCATATATTCAATTTATTCCATTTAAAAGTGAGATTTCTTATCGGTGGTACAAACAAATTCTTGTTTCTCAAGGTGAGCACTCAGAAAATTGAAAACATGTTATTGATATGCATCTTCAAAAAACTTGCCTGTTGTAGTAGGCACTTGGCGGGGATACGTGCTGTACGGGATAGGCCTCTCCCTAAGCATAGTGAAAGAGTGCTGTTGTGCTCAAACAGACCGTCCTTGCTAATGAAGTAAACAAGATAAGAAGGCAGCGAAGGAATGAGGAGACGATAGGAGCCAATAAGGAATTGTGGTAAGGGGCTAAGATCCAGTACGGACAAATCAGGACAGGGCACGATAGCTCAAGTAAGGTATATAAACTGTGTGTATTAGTGAATAAATGCCATTTTGCTACATCCGCATAATGGTGTCTGTGTTGCTATGGTCCTAGCGAGCTCTGATCGCTAGCCCATGACGGTGTGGCTTGGGACCACGGTGGTTGCTGGCAGTAACACTTGCCTGAATAGATTCTTCTAGTAACATATCAAATTTATGTGAAAGGCAGAAAATTTGAAAACACTGAACAGAATTTCTACCTGGAAATGCAGTATATTAACTCAGAAATATTAGCTACTTTCCAAAATGATATGTATCCGAAGTATCGATTTTAAAGAAATTGTATAAACTCCAAACCAGCTATTTTGCTGAGGAGGCTAGATACATAAATGTTAAAAAAAAAATGTGAAGGAAATGGCATACAGAAGTCACAAAGATGCACAAGGAGGGCCACAAGAAAGCTTTAATATCATGCCTATGACATGATATAAACACTCACAAGAATGAAATTTGCTGAAAGCTTAATAAAACACAGTAAGTAATATTATTTTTTTCTGCAAATTGCCTTTAGTTTTAGGTGATAAACATATAATTTCTAGAAATATATATATAGTCTTCTCAGTTCTAAATTATTCTCCATTTTCTCTATTTATAGTTTGAGGCAAATATCTAGCACATTCAATATGCTTGATCAAGCATATACAAAAAAGATAGAAGTAGTTATTTGGGCACTTTCTTTTATGGCTGTATATGATATTCTTTTCTTTCATTTGTGATTGTTTAACTGTCCTTTAGTACCATCTATACCAGTTAAGTCTGTTAAGCAATCACTGAAGATAGTCCATAACCGAAAAATTCAATAAGATTCAAATCTGAGGAGAAAAATTAAACAGAGGTATACCAATCTGTATGGGAGTAGAATCAGAGATCACAAGCTTCACAAACAGCCCAGCTGTGAAATTTGTTCACATCATACAGAAACATCTTTCAATAAGATTAGGGAAATGATGAGAAATGTAATTTGATTATGTTTTTGTGAACATAAACAGACAAAAAATAAAATACACTGTCATACTAGAAAGTTTCCCCAAGAACTGATGTAAGTAAAATTCTACTAGTAAAAAGTAGACTAAAATAGTAGACTAGTAAAAAGTAAACTAAAATAGTTTAATTTTCATGAAAAGTCTATGAAACTTTACCTTCTTACTTGCTACATTAAAATGAGAAAATAAACGTCACTGTGAAAGTTTTAGTAAAGCTTGCACAATTTCACTATTTTACTTTCTTAAATTCAAACTGGATACTCCATTCACAAAAATGTGTACTAATTTTTGCATTGCACCAACATGCTAGCAAGATCTTGCAAGTCTTGTGAACTGAACTGTATGGAGACTTAATTATATTTTTCTTTTTAGATGCTGACTTATTCAATTGAGTTCTACAGAACTCCTTATCTTTTTCCTCACCATAATGAAATGGCAAAATTATGAACACAGAAGCCTTCCTTTACTTTGTTTTAAATATATCAAAATTAAAGTAAATATATATATGTATATCCCAATTTCCACATTTGAAGTCTTAGCTAAATTTAATGGGAATTCAGGGTACATACATATGAGGGCCACTCCCACCGGATCTGGCACAGGCTGCCCAGTGAAGCTACGGATGCCCCATCCCTGGAGGCTTTCAAGGCATGATTAATCTAGTGGTTGGCAACCCTGCCCACAAGTTCCCTTCCAACCTGATTCCATGACTCTGTGATCCCTT
Source organism: Gallus gallus (assembly GCF_016699485.2). Classification (NCBI taxonomy): domain Eukaryota; kingdom Metazoa; phylum Chordata; class Aves; order Galliformes; family Phasianidae; genus Gallus; species Gallus gallus. The sequence goes on from NC_052533.1 coordinate 133,087,939, forward strand.
TATTAGAGCAGCATTATGCAAGCTAAAATGAAACTGGACGTTCCCTGAATAAGAATACATGCTGTATTCTTTATCACGATAAACATAAGTAGTAAATATATGAACAATACAATTTACATTGCTATTGAAAATGAATTGTATATCCCTCAAACTACAGCTTTCCAGAAGTGGACATCTGTGTCTTGACTTTGAATGATGCACTAATAAAATTATATTCTGGGATTCATTAAGCTCTTGATTTTTCAAATAATTTTTCACTCTTTTGATCTCTTTGTGTTAGAAGATGCTTACACACACACACACACAAAACAAAGAAAAAAACCATTTTTTTTCTGCTTTAAAAGGAATTGACTTTTTTACATCTCTAGATATCCTCTTATTACAAAAATTGCAGAAGTTTCACAACAAGATCATGTAGACTGAGATTTCCACTACCTCATTTTCACTTTACATTCATTTATCCATAATTGTATGTTTTGTATGCATTGTTTTGTATTTTATGTATTGAAATTCATTTTGTAGAGACAATAGCTTTTATGAAGGCTAATTTTCTAACACATTAAATAGAATTAAAACACAACATAGATTAGAACATTCAATAAGGAGAAAGCATACCTTGTAATCTAAATAATTCACAATTTAAAGGCATTTAAGATTAATTATATCCTCATACATTTTTTAACACATGAATAGAGGCTATATTTCAATAATGTTTATTATTTACCTTGTCCTAAAGTTTGCAGGATGAGGATGCCCATCATATAATGATAAATAATCATATTCTTCTTCGAGAGCAAAAGACTGAAAGACGATCTGTATTCTGTTTCTTTCTTCTGCTATTATAACCCATGTACAGTTTGCACCATTTGGATATCCATACGGGAAGCCAGGGCTTTCTATAGTGCCATTCAGTCCTTTTAAAGTTCCACCACAGGTATAAATAAATCCTAAACAAACAAACAAACAGAAGTTAGAAAAAAAAAAAAAGAAAAAAAGAAAAAAAAAGTTTTTTTTTAATCACCTTCTTTAAAAGATGTCATTTCAATTCATGGTTTCTATAAATTTATCAAAATAATTCTTACCAAACACTGAGTTTAAAAAGGTGAAGACCATATTTTAATATAAATCACAGTAACTAAATGCAAAACAACTGTAACAAATGTGTTTTCTACACTATATAAGGACATATGGTAGTTATGATAGTGTCTTTGCAGATAAATAGACGTAGACAACATCTATGACTTCATATGAGACAAAATATTTGCATTGGTTTCTTCTTTTTATCTTTGTAGAAAGGATGAGAAGCCACAGCATAGTTAATGACTTCCTTTCGTTTTGGTGCAGTTCTGCTACAGATTATATCCATAAACCTTCTGCTGCTCATACCCAGTTCAGCCTGGAAAAGGCTGAAAGGCTATTATGAAGAAGCTTTTTCTAAACATTAATTCTCTTTTATGAAAACTGTGCACTTAAAGGCTGAATGTGAAATAGCCATCTGTTACATCTCTGTATTATCTCATGTAAAGAAGCTGTATTGTGTCTTTGTAACCAGGAAAAAAGAAAAAAAAAGGAAAAACAAACATACAAACAAAAAACAACTTGTGTATACTTAAATAAATATTAAGATGAACAGTGAACAGATTACATGTTGATCCCCAAGTGGATCAACAAGGATGGACAGAGCTGCCAATGGATCCTCTTTAATATAAATATCCCCAAATGTTTAAAATAGCTCCCACATACAAAAGTTAGATATTTTTGGACTGCTAGCAATTATCTTTCTACACAGAAAACCTATTTTCTAAGAAAAAAAAAATGAAAAAAGTATAATTAGAAAAATGTTCCCTCCAGGTCGCTGTGTACTCATAGTTTTTTCTATACTCTTGTTCTCAGTCCTAAATCTCAGTTACAGCAATTCTTAATTGTTCTATGTCCATAGCATATATATATATATATGTGTTTTACAGTCTAACTGTAACTAGCCCCTCTCCACACAACTGATCCATTAAATATTAGATCAGTTTTCCTGCTTTGCCTTTTATGCCCCAGAAACATCTCTTCCTCAACTATGCTCAGAACAAGCAACTTCCACTAGCAGGGAGATTCCATCAACAGAGAGAAGCAGCTGCTCAGCATGCTATTTCATAGAAACATGAATTATACTTTGTAGCAAACTACAAACAAATGAGATGTCATTTCTCTAATTATACACACATGTATATATTTGAGCTCATTAAATCATCTTCTTTATGGCACTTTCACAAGTATATCCTCATGTAGAGCATTTAAATGTACAGAGATCTTTTCTCTGAAGTAAGAAACAGAAGTCTTTTAGGATTTTACACATCAAATTGCTACACTGTAAAGTAAGTTTTCTTGACAACAGAAAAGAGACAATTTTTTTATCTCACACTTTTCTTATTTATCTTCAGTGATGAGAAAATATTCCTTGTATGAAGCGTCATTGCTAGTTTATTAGTATATTGTAGATATGTAAGACAAAGAGGGAATGGAAGGTCTTACAAAGTTATTAGGGATTTGTTTTTCTCAGCTATATGTGCAGTAAATTTTAACTTTTTTTTCTTTTTCTTTTCTTTAGCTTAGAGAATACATTTTCACATCAGCAACTACACACTTTCATTTGTTCTTAGCCTTCACTGCTAAGAGTCTGTTTTATTTATAACTTTCTACATCTCTCTTCCTCATTACCACTTTTAAGTCAGTTTCATACATCATTATTTATTGGTTAACTTCATTTATTTTATTTAGGATTTCAGAAATATTTTGGAATAAAGTTTTTGTAAAAGTAAATACAACTAAGCTCATCATATGATCATAGAAATCTAGCTCTTTCTCCAAACACAGTCACTAGAAAAAGACATTTAAAATAGCTATGTCTCTACATATATCAGTTTAACTTCTTTTCCAGAAATCTGTTGTTAAGGTCTACTTTAATGTCATTAAAGTACTCCTTTTCATCTAGAATTCACAGCTAGGATTCAGATCACAATTTACTTGCAAACTTTTTTCATTACATGGAAGACTTTATTGAAAGCATGAGAAAAAGAATTTGAAAAGATTTAAGTAACACTAGAAAAGAAAAATGATTACTGAATTAAGGGTGAAGATGTTCAACACCACTGATAATGTTTTCTTAGTAGTTAGTGTGATTCAAAGTTCTTTTTATAGTTTCCTACTAGATGTCAAAATTCAGTTGTTTAAATCTCATCAGTATTATGTGGATTAATGTATCGTGAAATCATAAAACAAAACTGCTCTTCCTGATTTCAGTTATTCTTTGAGTGACTGTGGGATCACACAGTCTGTGTTTACAGTAAACATCAGTAACATCAGTTCATTCCTTATCTCCATATTCAATTTTCATTGCCTTCTATTAAGATGCGTAATATTCCAAATCTGTACTCCTTACTTTTGCATGTCCCATAACTATACTGTCACTACAAGATAGTCTTTTGCTTTTTCTTTTGATCGTGATCACTCAACTCTACTGTTTCAGAATATACTTTCACATCTCTCCTTCCAAGCTCTCCACACCTTTTGTTTAATATCCTCTGTTGACAGCAGTCATCACTGTAAGATAACTATACTGTGTTTGATGAGCACCCTAACAACATACTAAAGTACTTGTCTGCTTCTTTTAAAAAAAGTATTTTGTATTTTTTATCTTTTACTTAAAGAGCAAACTGAGAAAATGAAAGATGAGTTGCTCATAGGATATATATATATTTTTTTGAAATACTGATCTTTCATCTCCCTCAATACCATACATCTTAAGCAAAGTCAATCTTATCTCAAAGTATTCCTTAACTATATCATCTGTGTTCATCTCCCTCTATCCTGCAATCTACCCATTTGCAAAGCTATTCCCACCCTCCAGCTGGTGTCCCTCTTCTGTTCAGGATCCACCAGCATTACTCATTCGTCTTTTCTACTCTTCACATTTTTCTGCAACAGTTTTCTATTTATATTCTTTGATCTGCCTATTGTCTTTGACAACAAGGAGCAAAAAAAATCATTTTCATGGTGACCATAAGTCAGAAAGAAATATTTTCCTAGTTCACTTCTGTTGCACTGGATTCTTTTTCTGTTATCTTACACCATCTTAGATTTTATAGTGCCTGTGTGTTTATCCTTCTTGTTTTCTTATTCTCCCTTGTACTCTTGTTTGAGAAACCACTTGCTTCTGTGGTTTCTCATTATATTTTCAGGAGTTTCTTAGCACTTAAAATAACATATTGGATTTAGTTCCTTCCTACTCTCCACTTTTTTCTCTGCCTCCCTCACATGCCTAGCAGTTTGTATACTTACTCTAATTGCTTCGATAAAAGAGTTGACTTTTACACTAAGGACATTCATTGGTGCCCATTCCCAACATACTATAAACTCTTAGTACCTTCTGAGTTTCAATTTCCTCCTGTGCTCAGTGTGAAAACTACACATACAAGCAGCAACTCTAAAACCACAGAGCACCAGAAGTATTCTGCATCTTCGTAGTAGTTTGTAGCGAGAAAAGGATCCACACCAGATAGAAGGCATTACTGTTGCTACTGTTTCAGAAATTATCTTCTATTCATGTAGAGTCCTGTGACTATTTACCTCAGTATTCAAAGAATCCCTTATACTTCCATCTTTCTCCTGAACAGCAGCTCTTTTAATGTGCTTTCTACTAGGTAAGGTAGAAGGACACCAAGGTCCTACTTTGTAGAGTTTCCTTTCAACAGATCAGTTTGTAACTTTTAGTGCATGTGTTTATTCTTCCCCAGGTATAGAACTCTTTCATTGTTTGCTTCTGCTCTCCAAAGTTTTAAAGAAATCATTAGAGTTGGTGTGCAACAACAATCATTACTGTAAACTATTCGAAGAATAGTTATATTAAATATAGTTATATATATATAAGTATAAATATATAGTTATATATATTTATATAAATATAATATATATAAATATATAATTATAAATATAAGTAAATATATTAAACATTTAATATGCAAATATTAAAGCATTTGAAGAACATTAAGGAAATATTATTTTTCCTCCAAAGATTAATTTCTCTGGTATAGCCTGAAAATGTTCATAAGGATTTTAGTATTTTCTACATCTCAGCTGTGGAAGGTTGAAGAGGAAGAACAGATTCTGCTCCTTGTGTCAACACTGAGTATGTTTTTTATTTTAACAAACAACCTGAGGTCTAGGAAATGGAAAGGATTGCTCATGTTCATTTGGACTCCATTTTGAAGAGCTGAATTGCAAGTAGCCAACACAGAAACTGGATGGTGTTTAACAAAAACATTCACAATATTTTTGATAAATATAATGAAATACATACTGTCTGTCATTAAAATTCATTTTAAAAAGGTATTTCACATTCTGCAACAGAAAAAAATGTAGCCATATCCTATAACTAAAATCAAAAAGACATTAACTTCAGTAGTGACATTGGTGTTTGAGGTACTTTAGAAGATGTAAAATAAACCTACTACATTCTATGTCATCCAACAGAAGAAGAAGGTCACTTTTCCAAAAAAACACTGGATATTTGTCTACCATTAGGCATTAATTTACGTTGTGTGTGTTTTGTTTGTTTTCTTGTTGGTTTGTTTGTTTGTTTTTTCCTTAACTCCTTGACAGGAAATAACCTTGTGTTTTCTGTTTTAAAAACATTGCTACTACTGCCATGCAGTGAAAGTCTGGCTTGAGCAAGTCAGCTGAAATACATTCCGAATTTTATCCCCAGTATGTAATTAACTTTCCTTCTAAAGATATTCCAATACTTTTCTCTTATTTCTCTTAGATGTCTTTTATCAAGAGATTAGTTGATTTAAAGTGCCTCCTTGCTTGTATAGCCAGAGAAAAGCAATCTCTCAGATGTAACAAACATCTGGGCAATTTAAATAGACATAAAAACAAGAAAGGACATTTGGAATTTCATCATAGAACGAATTAAAAATCTTCCCTGGGACTGAAAGCCTGCCATATTTAATAACCCTCACACACAGTAGTGCTGCGAAACTTGCAGGGGAATGAGATTATTTGGATTCAAATAATAAATTTCTGATCTCAGTTGTATTTTGACACCCTGCTTCTCTCTTCTGGCTATAAGAATAAACATTCTGTGTAATGACTTCCTCATTTTTGGACAATAAATCATGGAAAGTGCCTTCCTGACTCTCTGACCACCTGAGTTTTTCTCCTTCTATCCACTCTTCCTGCAATTCTTCCACTTGAAAATTCAAAAGAACTGGGTGCAAGCAGGAGTTTGTCCATGACTCTCAGCTTCCTGGCCCTAAAGAGGACATAATATCAAAGTCACATCTGGAAATAAATTCATACAGATTTAATTTCTGATTTCATGATAAATGTAATCTATGAAAAAGATACAAAGACATTTCATTGTGAAGATTAGATGTTGAAAGAATTGTATTAAGCTAGCCTTTCCTTTTCACTGTTCTTTTTTTTTTTTTCCAAAGCTAATCTTACATCCAAAGTTTTTGTTGTCTGCTTAATCATGAAAAGTTACTTTATTTTTAAAGTAAAATTCTAGACTCTTTTAAAGTTAGTTTACAATATCACTTCACAAGATAAGATGACCTGGAAGACCACACTCATAGTAACACAAACTGCTAGCAGCATTTTGAAGCATTTATGTTATTTTATGTATAGAAACTTTTAATTTGCATAGAATGCCTACTTGATTCTCCAGTTCTTATAGCAAATAAACTAATTAAAAGTGCTGGTAAAAGTAGTCAGCTCTTTCTACATAAACTGCATGATAGATGGTGGCAAGATACAACCACTACAACGGCAGGTAAACTTAAATGTTTTAAAGTAGTTTATCATTAAGTTCAATCTGTGCAATATATTTAAAATATATTTTAAAGCTTCATCACTATTGTATTTTTTTTTCCTACTAAAATTGGAATATTGATTTAACTGCAAAACACAGGCCTCTGGACAGTGAAAAAAAGCAGAGCTTGCAAATTACTTTGGAAAAAAAGAGAAAAGTTAATAAAATTCTCCACAACAGAATAATTACTTAGAAATACTGAGGAATTTGTAAATAGAATAATTATTAAATAAAATGTAGAAAACTTTCACAAAACAAGAATTTATAAGTTCTCAAATATAAACAAATACCCTCTATAAAAAAGGTTAAAACGTAAGTGATTTCTGAAATAATTAATATACATTTAGTATTAAAATAAACATGAAATGCTTTAAACCCTTAATTATAATTTTCACAGTAATTTTAATAAAACAGAAAAACAATCAATATAATGCTGATATGAGCTATTTAAATTTAAAATCATTGGCATGCAAAATAAACCTCTGTCATTGTATAATTAGTTCATTAAAATCTGGGATGTGTGATATGGACCTCTCTAATAAGATTTACACAGAGATTAACGTAGCAAAGGAAAAGAAAAGAAAAAAAAATGTATTTTTACAGTACATTAATTTTGGTAGTTTGAAATCCTGCAGTTTCAGATAATCTAGTTTCAGATAATTGGCATTACTGTAAATCTAAATAACCTGTTGAAATAGGAAGGAAGGAAGGAAGGAAGGAAGGAAGGAAGGAAGGAAGGAAGGAAGGAAGGAAGGAAGGAAGGAAGGAAGGAAGGAAGGAAGGAAGGAAGGAAGGAAGGAAGGAAGGAAGGAAGGAAGGAAGGAAGGAAGGAAGGAAGGAAGGAAGGAAGGAAGGAAGGAAGGAAGGAAGGAAGGAAAAAAAATTTACCATAATCCTACCACATCACAGATTTAGCTAAACTCAGAAGAAGAGAAAAAGAAAGAAGGGATTTAAAAAAACAACCAAGCAAAACACTACAAAATGATTAACAAAAACAAAACACCTTATAATAAGCTTCAAGATAGGAAATAAACATTATCAAGCAAAATATGACACTGGCTTGAAGTGACATTAACAAGATTATAAATGACTTTAAAAACTCATTGCTTGGAGAATCAAAATAAAAATATGAATCTATTTCTCTGCCAAATGACACATTTTACAGCAGCCTAAACTACCTGAGTGTTGCAGAATTAAAAATGTTTTGAGAAGCAGCAGTTGGAAAAAATACATAGTCTTTGAGCTACTCCAAAGAGTGAAAAAAACAACAACCAACCTCAAAAACTCTTTTCAACTAAACAGGAACCAGATTTGAATTAAATAGGCAATATCTCATCCCCTTCTTTAGTGAACGTATTGAAAAATACAACTTTTCTGAAGATGGGCAAGATGAACAGAAGATAAAAAGGGAGAGAAGTAGAGATCACTACAAAGACATAGCAAAGGAATAAAAATATCTATAATTAGACAAATAGACATATGTATGGTTTTTAACTGAATGGAATAGCAGGATCTGGTTTTTGGTTTTCATTTTCGGAATTATATAGTATGCAACTACTACAAAAAATGAAAGAGCTGTATACAACTGAATGTGAGGGAATCAGATGAACTAACAGTTTTCTCACACAGCTCCTAAAAATGAATCACAGAATCTCCAAGGTTGGAAAAGACATCTAAGTTCATCCAGTCCACCCATCCACCTATTGATCCTAGAAGGAGATGAGGGTGATCAGGCAGGATCTGCCTTTCAAGAACTTATGCTGGCTTTACCCGATCCCCTGTTTGTCCCTATCGTGCCATGCGATGTACCTCAAGATAATCTGCTACATAAGCTTTCCTGGCACCAGTGTCAGGCTGATGGGCCTGTAGTTCTCCAAAAATAAATTAATGGAAAAAGTTTTGAAACTAGATATTGTCAACAGCTGAATAATCATGTTGTATTTTTCAGTTGAATTTTCTGTTTAAAGTTCTGTTTTCTAAGCTAGGAATCTCAAATCAAGCTACATGTATTAAGTAATTTTTGTTTTGTATCAAATCCTTTATGCTGAGCTTTTTAAAAACTATAACCATGTTGCGGTAAGTCTGCTTATTGTTTTAATAATGCGTTATTAAACTGAAATGTCCATTCTGAAGTTTCCAGGATTTTTCTAAAATAAAACAGGCTAGAACTTCCTGTCATTAAGAGCACTGAATCAGCCACAAAGTTTAGTGAGTAAAAGTCTTTCTAAGAACATTATTTTATGTAACTGGAGTAAATAGGTTTTAAACTTCATCTGAAGAGCATTTTCAATAGGCAGCTGTATTTACTACGACAACGAATCAAAGAGAGAGAGGCAACGAAGAAGATATCAACTGACTCAACTATCCCAGCTGATTTTGCACAACTACAGAGTGTGGAAAAAATCACAATATACAGTAATCACCATTAAGAAAATCTGAATCTTCCCTCTGCTTCTCTAGTTAAAACTTGGGTTAAACTTTTACCATTTACAGAAAAAAAAGAGGGGGGGAAGGGGGACAACGCAGAATAAATATTTAATCATATATTTGGTGTCTTTCTTTCCTTCCTCCTTGGAAAATGACAACCAAACAGCCAAACAAAAATCTGGCTACTTTGTATACAATCTGGATACTATCCATGTATGAAACAAAAACTCTTTTGTTATCTGTAAATGACAGTTACTCTTTGTATTTCTGTCAACAACATATTTTCATAGAATCATAGAAACATGCAGCCATTCAAATTGGAAGGAACCTTTAAAGGTCCAACTCCCCTGCGATGAACAGGAACATTCACAGATAGATCAGATTGCTCAGAACCAAGCCCAGCCTAACTTTGAATGTCGCCAAGGATAGGGCATCCACCACATCTCTGGATAACCTGTTCCAGTTCATAACTATCCTAACTGTAAAAAACATTTTCCTTGTAGCCTAAATACTCCCTCTCTTAGTTAGAAACCATTTTCCCTTGCCCTGCCACAACAGACCCTGCTAAAGAGTCTGTCCCCTTTCTTATAGCCTCAGTTTGGATACTGAAAGGCTGTTATCAGATCTCCCCACAACCTTCTCTTCTCCAGACTGAACAACCCCATCTGTCTCAAGCTTAATCAACCATGCTGAATAATCTGAAGTCATGATAAGCAAAGTTAGAAGAAAAGGTAATGAGAAATTTCAGTAGAAAGAGAACATATAAAAACTATGTACGGATGTAAAAAAAATCCAGAATGAATCCAAAAAGATAATCACTGAAATCACAGAAATGGATGGCAAAATGTTAATGCAAGAAGTTCTAACTTTGATAGCATAGTTTAACTTAGCACGCAAAACTACTGGAGAAAGGAGTTATATCATTCTGTTTAAATAAATTATTCCTGTAAACAGTGAGACTTGATTGTTGATTGAATGTCTTCATGTTCATTTGCACATAACAAGGAAATGTGGCATATTACTTACTTCTTGCAGCATCTGCAGATGGAAATTGCAACAGTTTGGCAGATGCACTAGGTACTAAGTATTTACAAACGTGTATTACACAGAGTAGACAAATACTTACTGCCCAGGAAAAATGTATATTTCTGGCCTGAGTCTTTTTTCTTGGGTTTCAACTTATATTAATACACACAGAAAACCTATAATAGTTATTTCTTGAAACTTAATGAACAGTTGTTAGATAATGGCCCAAGGTACAACCTTCAACATTCAGTTTCTCCCTCCCATTCATTAATACTCAGCAAAGGCCTATGTCACCCCTTATTAAGTTAGTAACATATATAATTTTTTGTTACATTTTGTGACTTCATAATTTTAATTTATGTACTCCTTGGTTTTAGCTTATTTCATCTTTTCACTCCATGGATCTCATCCATTTTTCAGTACTGATATCTGCTTTTGTTAGCTAGTATTTCTAAAATTAACCAGTATCCCACATTTCCGAAAAATGGTTGGTAATATTGCTACCATCTTATCATGAATAATTATCCCCTTTAACATGACAAACTAGACCAAACAAGAAAGATATTACTTTAAAACAAACTCCATTGCATTATCAGTAGTAAAGAATCTCAGTAAAGTATTAAAATTTTCTCAGTGCTAAGCAAGAAAAGAAAGTGTTTCATGTCTTTCTCAGACAGAATATATTGTATAAAATATTAGACAAGGTTGAATAGTGATAGGACACAGGGGAATGGTTCTAAACTGAGACAGATTTAGTTTAGATATTAGGAGAAAGTTTTTCACTCAGAGGGTGGTGATGCACTGGAACAGGTTGCCTAGAAAGACTGTGGATGCCCCATCCCTGGAGACATTCAAGGAAAGGCTGGATGTGGCTCTAGGCAGCCTGGTCTAGTGGTTGGCAACCCTTCACATAGCAGGAGAGTTGAAACCAGATGATCTTTGAAGTCCTTTTCAACCCAGGCCATTCTATGATATGATTCTATGACACCAATGAAATATCTGGTTGTTCATAGTAATTATTCTCGTATATAAAAGTTGATTTCAGGCATTGCTTCTCTGTGTCCCCCTAGATGCTTAACTCTCACATAAATTATTATATAGGATTAAAATTCATAGACTTCTATATTTTGTTTCAGATTGTCTTTTCAGTCTTAATTGCATGTCTTCTGACCAGTGTATCCAGCATCCTGTGACTATTGAATGTAATCCAGAATGTTATGTCATCTTTCTGTTTGTGTAATGACATCTATTCTGCTTTCATCTGCTTACAAATGAGGTGTGAAGAACAGATTTTTATTAAATGTGTTTATAGTGTCCTAAAAACAAGGTTCCTATTACTGTCAATGGAATGCTGAACAATAAATTATTTATTTTCCCATGTCTATCATGAAGGAAATGAGGGTGAGCTACCTTAGCAGAGCACACTGCAGGTCTCCACTTCCTACTCACACATATCAGAACACAGAGTTGCTGTCACCACTGCTCTCACTGTAGTATGCACAGAAGCATGCATGATTGCTAGTTTTGCAAGGACAGCATCTTCTATCAGTACAAAATGAAGCTGCCAAACTTCTTTTGTAATGACAAGATCTGATTACTCTTTGTCTTCCTTTACTGCAATATGTTTCTCCCAGATCCAGGGGTAGCAGAAAGCCAGTAGGATGTTCACCAACTCTCCCTTTGTAAGAGAGGGAGATACAGAGAATCCCAGGACAGAGTCTCAAATTCTAAAATCAGACCTTTATTTGCACGTGGTAACATCGGTAGAGAGAGAACAGCGAAGAAGCGAGTAGTGGAAAACAGCAATACTGTTTAACCAGCTCTTTAAGAAAAACACAATGTAAATTTTATCAGCTCTGCAGCTGGTGCAAATGAATGCCCTGCAATGGATTTCTTTTTAGAATGCTGCATCTCATATCACATCAGTGAGTAATAGCAACAGCTTTAAAGGAACAACTGTAAGCATCTGAACAAGGGCTAAAGAGCAAGAATAGTACTGACTTAAAATAATAATAATAACAGTAACCCTGTATCTTCCTTCTTCCCACACAAAATATCTACTTTTCATACACTGCAAAACTTCTATATCAGTGCAAAATGTGATGCAATAAAAAATTTTAATTAGTGCCTAGTGTGTCAATAGAATTTTCTACAGAAATGAGGAGCAGTATATTCTTTTCTCTCTTATTTACTATCTCTATAATTAGGAGTATGATTATGCTATCAGTGCAGTGAAATGAAAATAGAATCCACACCCAGTATGAATAATATACCCAGTGTGCCTGGAAATTATAGAATTTTCAAACAAAAGATAATTGTATTTTTCTTTCTCTCTTAATTATATCGTTGTAATTTGAGATATGTGACAAAGTTATTAATGCAGTGTAATAAGCTTGAATCTATGCACAGTGAACCTAAAAACTTTTTTAAATAGCATTTACTTCTTGGATGTAAAGGACTTTGTTGAATTACTGTGGCAAAATTCATATGATTTGTGTGGGAGGAGGGGATGCAACTGTTGCTCGGTGCATTCAGAAATCCAGACTGCTCAGCTATAATTGTATGCTATTAAGATTGTAATTGTTAATATTGGAAAGGATCTTTGAATATGTCATATGAAGCTCTATATGAAGGCTATTTGCGTTGATTAACAGAGTAACTGGTAGAACTCATCTGAAAGCTTAAAGAAAGCAGATTTCCATGGAAAAATAAAAATAATAAAAAAGCCTGTGTTTAGTGACTGACATCTTGTCATACTTAAAGTTCATCCGTACTCTCTGAAAGTGCATCATATGTACAGGAGCAAAGTATGTAGGTGACCCCATAGTACTTCAAAAACACTAAACAAAATATGAAAACAGAATAATGTAGTCAAAGGGTTACCTTCAAAACAATTCAATCAAGATTACAACTGAATTCGTACTTGTCTGAAAAATAAAATACTTACATATTGTTAAAGAGAAAATCAAAATAAATTTACACTAGGCTTAGGTGTAATAAGCAGCAATAAAAGAAACCTTTCCACTATATATCCTTTGAAACAAGAGATCTGACACTGAAAAACACCTTCAAATATTAAGAAATGCTGAACATTAAGAATCTTCTGATGAGGGTCAGACTTGCCTTTTATGTTAATAAATCATATACTTTTATATTTCAATTAGAAGTCATGGTCTACTTTCTCTTATTCTTATTATTTCTTTCCTTTTAGAATTTTGTTCACAAAACAGCTGTAGAAAAATCATTCACTTGCTACCAAGAAAGCCTATGATAGTTCAGCAGAAATTCTAAATAAGTGAAAACAAATAGAAAAATGTCTTAATCTGATGAAATGCAATAATTTCATAATATTGAAGTATGTTTCAAAATCATATTTAGAATTAAGAAAATCAGAAGATTTAAATTTCTTCTCTTCTTTGTAAATTATCCCCTTATAAAAACATGTATTTTTCTTCTTTGTAATACTTTATCAGGAAAGATCAGTGATGAATTATGGATATCATCCTCATAGATTTTGCAATAGTTACCTATGCCCTTAACCTAAGGCATAAGACATTCTGTGTCAATTTTCATGTAGAATTGATTAATGAATATCTGCAATCTTAAATATTCATAGGGTGAATGTCTGCATATAGAGAAATAAACAGCAAGATAATTGAAATGATCTCTTTAAATAATTTTTTATATGTCTAGACAATTATAAATTTTCTTTTTTTTTTCCCTGCAGACAAGATTAAATCAAATCAACTTTTTTTCTTTTTGCTTACAAACAGTTAAAGCTCATATTTTCATAAAGATGTAAGATACTGGCTTTATTTTAATTTTAAACCCATAAACACTGGAAGTCCTGCTACTACGTAAAATCCACAGCTAGGAAAATATATCAGGTAACTCCAACCTGCATAATAGATTTCTTGTTGAGTGATAAATACTGCACTTAAATCTAAAGACATCTCAGTTTTTGAAATAAAACTGTTCCAGATTTATCCCACTGTTAAATTTCGTTCCCTTCATCAGTACAATCATTTTCTTAGACATACCATATCATAGTATATTACTATAGAAGGAAAATTAAAGTAAAGGTATGGGATTCATTTAAACCTTATATATATATCCTGTTCTCATTTTTTTTATTTTATTTTATTTCATTAAATATTTGCTTTATTCGATTACTATATTTTTTCTATTGTTTCCCAGTATTTGCTTCTATCAGCTGCCTGCATTCTTTTCTTACCTAAATTTATAATGCAATAAATTGTGTACTGTTATTTTCAGCTTTAAAAATATTTACAAATACCACTTCCATCATCTTCCTAATCATTCTTTAAATTACTGTGTAAATTGGAAAAAAAAAAAAGTATGTAAGAATAAGGGAAAATAAAATATTAATTAATTACCAATTGATTACTTTAAAAACCTTCTGTCAAAGCAAACAACACTTCATTTGTCTGTTAATACTATGGGTCTTTAATGCCTATTTAATCTCTTAAGGGGGAAAGTTAACATCAAGATATAATAAAGAAATGTGCTTGGGTGTTTCATGTGTCTGAGTTACAAGATTGTCAAAATGCCCACAGAAAAATGTTGAAACACTAGCTACCCTTCTCATCAGCCTCTAGATGTCAGAAAACCTTAAATCTTAACAACAGGTAAATATAATCATATCCTGTGAATTTTCCACTTCAATGAGTGACCCAGAATCAGAAAGCTTATTACAGCTAATGAGCTCAAGAAAGATGAAAGAATACTTACAGACTTACACTGAGCAGTTACTAGATTCAAGAAAATTGACATTCCTTGCTATTTTTCTCTTTGGTTTTCTCTAACTCAATGTTTCCTGGGATTTATCATGGCAAAATATTTATTGAAAAAGTTAGGGAAAGGAGTTCTCTAATCCTAATAATTAATTCATGAGGATCAGACCTCAGTGAATACAGAATGGTATAGCTACTTTTACTTTGAGCTAAGATAACCATACCACCTGAAAATA
The DNA here is from genome assembly GCF_016699485.2 of Gallus gallus. Taxonomy (NCBI): domain Eukaryota; kingdom Metazoa; phylum Chordata; class Aves; order Galliformes; family Phasianidae; genus Gallus; species Gallus gallus. Next base: position 133,103,247 of record NC_052533.1, read on the forward strand.
TAACCCAAGGAAAAAAAAAAAAAGAGAGAGAGAAAAGGAAAGCCAATACTGCTCTATACAGTGATATCAATCAAGTGTATTGCCCTCAAACATCTATAAATACCCACTATAAAGCTGAAAATGTGTATTTTTTAAAAACTCTTCTCAAAGATAAGGGAGAGAAAAATCCAACCTGCAAAATCAGAATACTTTTGAATGAAATGTCTTTCTTTTTCTGTCACTAGTACTGTTTTCTTCCTTACCACAATACAGTAAAAAATGCCTAGTAAAATTATTGTTTTATTACTGCAATTGTGATGCTTGTAGAACAAGATGGGACAAGGATGGGGACAATGTGCTACAGTGTATGGGTATGGGTATGGGTATGGAATGAGAGCCTTAATAGTACTTAGAGCATTTAGATTACTATTAGAAGGCCTCCATTCCAAAAAGTCTCACTAGGTATCTTCCATGACCCTACACTTCTGCTTTCAAAAAACAGAAAGTAAACAAAAACATGTATTATTCAGTTTATATATTTTGAAGACAGACTGATATAAAATTATCTGTTAATTTTAATCTTCCAGTAAAATTGACAGATAAAATGCAGTGAATTAGATCCCAGCTCCAGCAAGTAAAATTCACAACTAAAGAGATATCCATACTTCATTTTTTGGAAAATTGACGAACACAAACATGAAAGTTATAACATTCAGAAGAACGTAATCCATAGGTTACATGAACAGACAAAACAACTTAAGCTGTGAGAAAAACAAAGAATAAGCACATCTGGAGACTAGAGTCATCAAAATAGGTCACAGAGAATCAATAAGTATGACTTCTTTGAATGTCCAAAAAGCTTAGGACAAAGGCTCTTTCACAAGAGCCTTTTAAAGACAGTAAACTGAGAAGCAAAGCATGGTGAAAGATACCTTATTGTACAGATGGTAGCTAGGAGGTGAGTAGAAATACAGAATTAATAATTTTTATTATAAGCAAAGTATGAATAAAATTTCACTATCCTAACTTCCTATGAACATAGAATACCTCAGAATGTTTGCTAATGTGTATTAGACTAGGTTGTCTTGAATATTAAGAATGCAGAAAGATGAAAGTATTATTTTTTTTTAATTGTTTTGGAAAAGGGAAACAAAAGGATGACAGTATTTTCCTGTGATGAATTCATTTGAGACAGTAAAGGCCAGGAAGATTGTTATAAGGACCAGAAAAAGTGTCTGAGAAAACTACAGTGAGTGAAAAATATCATAGATTGATTTATTTAAAGCATTTCTAAATGAGAATTAATTGGTATAAAATTAATAGGAAAAAAACCCTTTCCAAGATAAGAGAAAGAAAAGTCGAACAAGACTAGTCCTAAGAACAACGAAGAAACCACAGAAAGAAACCTGGACATATTTTTATTTATTAAAGTTAAATACTGAAGCTACAATCTAAATAATATTTCAAATTAAGAACATAAATATAAAGTGATGGCACAGAAGTAATCTAATGCTGTTATTTTGAATCAATACTTCTGAAAGTTGTTCACCTGAAGTACTAAATCAATTCCTCGTTTGTCTTTAACTGGAATAAATACAATGCAGTTAAGCAAGTAATAGTGGTATAAAACACATGATAATTTTTTGGCTGCATTCATAAACCAAAACAATAAGGAAACTGCAGGAAAAAAGTCGTGCAGAGGCAACGTGAGGCTGAACGAGAGTAGGCATTTTAACATATGTTAGTGAGAATGAAACACCTAAGATATATAATATATAAAATTGTGACACAATTAAATGATAGTTCAACTATTTCATATAAGAAGCTCTTTGACTATTATTTTACCTAACTATTCTTATTAAAACAATTATACATTGTAAAGTTGCAAAGGAAGTACATATACACACACACATGCACTCAGACACACACACAAATTAGAATATGAATTCACATAAAATGGAAGATAAGCTATTTCAATGGAAAGAAAAGAATTTCCATAATTACATTTCATAAGCATATAAGCAGTCACATTCTTGAAGTTAATTTGTATGTAGGTCGCTCCAAACTTAATGCCTCCTATTTATTTTGTGGAAAAGATACAAAACCACTATTAGATACAGCAAATTCTCAGCTACAAACTACTATTTTTCAAAATAGTAAACACCATTACATATACACTTTTTCCAGTGATGAACAAGAAGCTGCATGGCATACTTGTGAAAATCTGCTTGATGATCCAGAATTTGATTTGTCTTTCATATGGTTGTCACCACTGCTGAAACACACCATTCACTGCTTCACTGTGCTAACAAACATTGTTTGATCTCCATAAGCATTCATCGAGCATCAGTCAATATTAGTAGGTGAAATTTCTTCCACATGGAAGAATTAAATTAAACCCCTTTTCTTCATTCACCTTAATGTCAGGTGCCATTTTGTCAGATTGCTCCTCAGTTGCCATCTGCCACACAGCAAAAAAATGTAATGGATTACCACTGGCATGGTTCAGCCTCCACTACCCTGTCTCCAACATGTGCCTCTAATGTCACAGGCCAACCTAAAAAAATAGGAGGCATTACTTTTGGAGTCGACCTCACAAATATCTTACATGATCATGAAATTACAGCCATGTGGTTTTGTCCCCTGCTATTATTTTATCACTTCTGGAACTTCTAAGATTAAAAAAAAAGAAGAACTATTCCAGTGCCCTTTCTTCAGAAATCTCTTCTTAGCTTAAGCTTACAACAACGTACAAAAAACTATTGGATGAACAGCTACCTGGAGCTGCACTTGAACAAAAATAATTTGACTTCATCACAAAATACACTAGACAAAGCCTCTCCTCATATTTTCACTTTACAACTACAAAATTACAATGAGTATGAAATTAGACAGTCCAAATAATATATTTCTTGATGTCAAGGCCTCTGAATCTCTGTATATTTTCCAATATCCTGGATTTCTTACCTAACAACATAGAGAAAAATGGTGGAGTAAATTACTGCTTTATAAACTTCTATATTTCTACTATATTTCTTTTCTGTGTTGAAGTGATAATCATCACACCGTTATATCTGATTACAGAGTCACTTTGACGACTGTCACAGTCATTTTAATACCTGAAGCATTTATTTATTTAAAGGTTAAGGTTTTCTGGTAAATATTCCCCTTCTAGTTGTTATGCAAACATTGATCTGTATTTTTCTTACTGGCAATGCAATAGAGACAAACAGATGCCTTCTTTTTTCTTATGCTTGCTTTATTGCTTACCAATGAATCAGTACATGATCTCCTTCACAGAACAAGGGAAAGAAAGAATGGAGGAGAGCACTTCTGTTATTAACTGAAATAATAGCAAATCATGTGCCACTGACTGAATCCAGATTCAGAAAAACACGTGTAAGAAAATAAAATGTTGTGCTATAACAACATTTTCCCTTCCTGTGTAATCTTGTGGAAGTCTAATACAAATCCTGTTTTCAAAACCACCAATTTCTTTTTTTTTTTTTTTTTTTTTTTTTTAGAAAGACCTAACCATTTCAGTATGAAAAACTTTGAACTAGATTGTGAACCTGCTGACAGTACTATCCTTCTAGAACTCCTCTGGTTTGAAAGAGAGAGAAAGTTGAAGGTACTCGTATTTCTGACAGACTTTTTCTTATTTTTTTCTTTCTAATAATTCAGAAACATTGAGATAGAATAACTTCTGTTTGATTTTGGTATATAACATGGTTAATATGATGTCATTGGTTATTTATCTGTTTTTCTAGACTATCTTGCTAAAATAACTGTAGTGACCTCACTGAAGTAGAGAGCAAGAAGAAAACCACTGTCAACTCTAATAATTATATTCGCCGTTTGCACTTAGCCTGTCCACTATTCTTCAGAACAGGTTTTACTGCATAGTGAAAATACTTGTAATTTCTCCACAGTTCAAAGAGAATTTCAGCTGAGATTATACATAAACATAAAAGCATATAAAAATTGCAGCACTTGGCAGTATTACCCCCTGTATCTTATTGTCTGGATTAGAAAACAGTGCAATCCGGAAGCAGCACATTTTCATAATGAAATAGCTGGAGTCAAAGAACAATGTTCACAGTCAATGAGTTTTAAACAGAATAAAACAAACACTTATTTTTATTAGTATTACAACAAATACTGAAATAGATTATGTGTTTCAGTGTATTACAGAGTAAAGGAGATAAACATCAATGCTGAGATTATTGTATTGGGTTGCCATATTACTCAGAGTTCTTCAGAAATTGCTTACTGCTATATGCTTACTTAATGAAAGCTTTATCTGTTTAAATAAAACTGTGTAATTGAAAGTAAAACAATTAATGCAAGGCAATCAGTCTCAGCAAGGTCATTTCTCATGTCTGCTAGGAAATTTCTGGAAGACAGAACTCAACACTATACAGTGCAGATTTATGAAGACTATTGAAATAAGGCTGCCTAAAGTAAAGTAAACACTAAAGCCATAAAATTCTGATGTCAGTCTTAAACTGTGGAAGGTTCACAATGTTCTAGGGTTCACAATGTTCCACTTAGGAAAAAGACATATTTTCATAATATGTGTCTTCTTGAAAATATAGTGTTTTCTGTCTATATGTGCTTACCCGTGCCACATTTTTCTAAGCATAGTATTAGTCTTTGTGATAACTGGCTTGTGTCCATACACATAAAGGAACAAGAACCCCAGTTAGAGGTTTGCCCTAGTTAGAGATTTGAGCCTCTGCCACACATTAACCTAGGAAATCATTCTGGTATTGTGAAAGACATTATGGGAAGTTTAAGACAGGAATAAAAGGTGGGAAAGGGGGAAAATCAAGGTCATTTCAGGAGGAAAAATATGAAAAGATGGAGAGACATGGAGAGATGGAGAGAAGGTAAAGGAGACTAAACACCCATCAACAGTTCGTAAGTGCTTACCTAGTCTGCAATTTTGCTATCAGGCAGGCCAAGAGGTACCAGCTAGCTGCTGGGTTGGGACCTTGGGTCTGGGATTCACTGAGAGATCATTGTTACATGTATGTGTGTGTTTGAAGCACAAGGACACAGGAGCTTCTGAGGACAGGTGCTGGGGATCACTGAGTGTCTAAGGACTCTTAGAGGATTCCTTACATGATTCTTTTTTGACTTCAAAAATATTTTTGAAAACAGATGTGGGAAAAATAGGATGACATACATTAAAACATGCCCACTGATGTCTTTGTATTTATATGCTTTACTATGTTCTATGTTTTAAGTTAAAGAACATTTTAACCTCTATAAACCCAATAAATCATAATTTTGATTGGATGACATTTGTTGAAGATCTGTCCTACGATAATCAAGAATAATAGATGAGTATGAATAAAACACAATGAATATAATAAAAATCAAAAACATACAAACAAACTAAACAAAAAGGAACAAATAACAATGTGTACAAAAACCTCAGAGGACAAAAAAACCCACAAAAATGAGAACAATACAATAGAACTGAAAAGCAAGATTTTTCAGAGAATGAGATTGTCTATCTCACATTTCATAAACCAGCTTAGATCTTTTGAATGTATAGAAAATACATTTCATACAGAATTGCATTTGCAACTGATAATATGTATAAATAATGCTTGCAGCTATACGCTGTGTCACTGCTCTCATGTATCACAAAGCTCAAATTAAAAACATTTGTTGCTTAAAAGACAAAGTGTAACTACTGTGAAGTAAGATTTAGGTATCAGCTGTTCTTAGTAAATGTTGAACTGTATGCATAAGTATAACTGAAATGCTCCATCTGCTGGCTTCCAGATCCATTGCAAAGATGCAGCATAAATTCTTGGTAAAATGTTCTCTCATTTCCCTCAGATAGCATAAACTGAGCAGTAGAAACAGCATTACTTTACACAGCTGACAGGCATACTCTCTGAGATGACATTGACAATTTCCATTATCTACATAAGCACATATTAGCAAATAGTTTGCAATCAGTTATTCTTAATTGACTAATCTGTCAGAGTTCTAGAAGTTAGAATGCTACAGACTTCTGGGTTACAGAAGTATGGAAATGCAACAAATCCCACTCAGTCATTTTAAAAAAGTATTTGTGTCTGGAAGATCTGAATTATTTTTAGCGTACCTTCTGTACACTTCTGCTGCTATCACAATGTCTTTCTGGATCAGGACTTAACAAGTTACTATGGTTTTAGAAGTGTAACAACAAAACTTTAGGAAACAGATCTATTTCTTATAATCTCTACCAATGAGACCCCTCATCTCATTCCTTCTCTGTTATGACTGCTACAAAAAATGTTATTGAATGACCTTGTCTGCTCTGGAAGAATCATTTGGGTAGCAATAAGAAGGTGCACTGGTCAGCCAAACAATAATTTCTGTCATAACATCAAAAACCAAGATATCTCCAGATTCTATGTGTAGATTTTTCTTTTTGGGTTCAGGTGTGTGAAGAGGACAAACATGTCATAGCTAGGGACAACAAGAAAAGAACAATTCAGGGATGAGAAGCAGTTAAGTACAGGAGAAGGATGAGAGTGCTACACACTTACAAGTATCATTCTCTATCTACACTCTTGGAATAATTTAAAAGAAAGATTATGAGGGAGATGCCTGTGTAATTTAAATGAGAATTCTATAATGAATTTGAATATCAGCAATTTATAATTAGTGGCTTTCTTCTGATTTTCCTCTGAAGGCAAAGCATCATGAACTTATTTCCAAGGTTTATTGAAAAAAATTATATGGAAATTTTATACAGACCTTACACAGACTCAAAAGATTTCCTGCTCTACATATTATCTTCTCTAGAACAGTTTTTTAAATCAAAGAACAAAAACTATTTGGAAATGCATATGTATGCATATGCATGCTTAAAAATTGTCTTGAAAGTTTAGGGTTTTTTTAGCCTGCAAACTTAGATATATTAAATTGACATGAACTAAACTGTCATATTATAACCAGTGCTAGCCTGGAAGAAGCAGGGATTCTGTGAAAAGGATTTTCCCTATGGAGTTCAAGATCTTCTACTTCTAATCCTACTGAATAGTTCCTGCAAACCTAGCTTTAATAAGTAGGCTGTAAACCTCTGAAGATTTTGCAAAAACAATTTATTGTATGTGTCTGTATATGTTTGAGATCTTCATTAAAGCAAGCATTCAAAAGAAACTCATGTTGATTTTACTGTTTCATTCTACCTAAAGTATGTAATGATGGATGGCTCAAAAATCCGATATTATTTTCACAATTATCTTAGTCATGAAATACTACGAAATTTGAGTTGTTTAAATCAAAGTACATACAATACTTGTATACTTATATGCAGTTAAAGAATTGTAAGCAGTCATAGAAACGGATGCACAAGACCACTAAGGCAAGAGTTAGGAAGGGAGAGAAATAAGAATAAGTGAAAAGATTCACTCATGGAAAAATTTAGTTGTATAACAATCACAGAGAATTCTTTAAGGTTTAATTACAGTTCTAAGTTGAATCACACCTTTTTGGGACTTAAACTCTTTTGAGTTTAAACTCAAAACTTAAATCTTAAAGTTTGAGTTAAACTCAAACTTAAAACTCTTTCGACTCACTATCCAATCTATAGAAATAGAATTATTTATAATTTTCCTTTCCTTCGGGCTTACATACTCAACTTTTTAATGCTACAATGCATAGGCTAAGTATTTTTCTTCTTTCATTTCATGCTCCTATTTACAAAAGATGTACCACTGCCAGATGCTGCTAATTTATCTGATTATTTGAAAGACAATAATGGAAAATTGAAAATATCAAATTCCACAAGGATGTATGTCACTTAAGGATAAATTTTTGCTGATTCAGTCTCCATACTGAAATCTAATAGGCATCAACACTGATGTAAAAATATTAAGAAATCTTTTTATTTTATGGGAAGAAAGAGTGAATTTATTTAC